>NC_036854.1:37116001-37171323 GCF_002910315.2 Salvelinus sp. IW2-2015
GCATTCACAGGGACTTATAAACTGACCTGGGAACAGAGGCCAAGATTTCTGAAATCTCACTCCCTGGCAGGAAAAGTGCTGTAGAATGAGTTCTGTTCCACCCACAGACATAATTCAAACGGTTTTAGAAACTAGAGATTGTTTTCTATCCAATAGTAATAATAATATGCATATTGTACGAGCAAGAATTGAGTACGAGGCAGTTTAATTTGGAAATGTAAAAAAAAAAATGATTAAAACCTATTGACAAAAGGTTTTAATCAATTGGCCACCCGGCCTATTTAGTGCCTGTAAGTAAGCATTTCAAGGTGTTGTATTTGGCACATGTGACAAATAAAATTTGATTTGATTTGCAACACTTTAGCAATGCTCAACACCCCAAAAAATTATATTTTAAACTCCTGTATTTGATAGTGGCTGGTGAAGTAACAAACAGGGGTTGATAATGTCATGAAAAAAAGGATTACYTTTACATTTTAATCATTTTGCAGATGCTCTTTTCCAGGACAACTAGTGCATCATGGTAGGTTGATAGTCCAAAAAATGTCCCACGACACTTTGAAAAAAAGTTTCCTAAAGTGTTCTTCAGCTGACCCCATAGGTCGTTATCAATACAACGTCACAATATGGTGCAGAGCATATGGCAAGAAGCAGTCGGCCACAAGACCCCAGCTCTACTAAAACCATTCAACGGATTGTTAAATAAATGTTATACAAAAAAAGTATGAAAAGTGTATGCACTCACTACTGTAAGTCGCTCTGGATAAGAGTGTCTGCTAAATGACTCAAATGTAAATGTAAATAACTATTTGATTTTAATATCGTAACTCTTGAAGAGTCAGAACTATACATTTCTGATTATTCCACATTTAGCTCCCTCATTGGTGTTATACAGGAAGTAACTGCATGCTTTTCCTGATCAGTAAACATCAATTGATCATGTAATTTTAGATAGGTGAGGGAAGCCTATCCATTTGGCATGTAGCTAGCTAGATAATAAAGCAACATGTGTCATTGAGCTTGTTGGTGGGATTGAGGAGTACATCCATGAGGTGCTCCAACAAGGTTTCATCCGCACATCCACTTCTCCTGCGTCGGCTGGTTTCTTCTTTGTGGCCAAGAAGGATGGAGGGTTACGCCCATGTATTGATTACAAAGGATTCAATGAAATCACCACCAAATACCGTTACCCTCTCCCGTTGGTGCCACCATCCAGCGAACAGCTCCACGGGGTCCAGTTCTTTAACAAACTGGACCTGCGTAGTGCATACAATCTCATCCGCATCCGGGAGGGCGATGAATGGAAGACAGCTTTTAGCACGATGTCTGGTCACTACGAGTACTTGGTGAAGCCATTTGGCTTAGCCAGTGCTCCGTCAGTTTTCCATGGGCAAAAGAACACAGACACTGGAACTCTGCCTAGAAGGCCAGCATGCCATCACTGCTGACATTGAGACTGGTGTTTTGTGGGTACTATTTAATGAAGCTGCCAGTTGAGGACTTGTGAGGCGTCTGTTTCTCAAACTAGACACTCTAATGTNGTGTTTTGTGGGTACTATTTAATGAAGCTGCCAGTTGAGGACTTGTGAGGCGTCTGTTTCTCAAACTAGACACTCTAATGTACTTGTCCTCTTGCACAGCTGTGCATCAGGGCCTCCCACTCCTCTTTCTATTCTGGTTAGAGCCAGTTTGCGCTGTTCTGTGAAGGGATTAGTACACAGCGTTGTACGAGATCTTCAGTTTCTTGGCAATTTCTCACATGGAATAGCCTTCATTTCTCAAAGCAAGAATAGATTGACGTGTTTCAGAAGAAAGTTATTCGTTTCTGGCCTTTTTGAGCCTGTAATCGAGCGCACAGATGCTGATGCTCCAGATACTCAACTAGTCTAAAGAAGGCATGTTTTATTGCTTATTTAATTAGAACAACAGTTTTCAGCTGTGCTAACATAATTGCAAAAGGGTTTTCTAATGATCAATTAGCATTTTAAAATGATAAACTTGGATTAGCTAACACAACGTGCCATTGGAACACAGGAGTGATGGTTGCTGATAATGGGCCTCTGTACTCCAATGTAGATATTCCATAAAGAAAATCTGCCGTTTCCAGCTGCAATAGTCATTTACAACATTAACAATGTCTACACTGTATTTCTGATCAATTTGATATTATTTTAATGAGCAAACAATGTGCTTTTCTTTCAAAAACAAGGACATTTCTAAGTGACCCCAAACTTTTGAACGGTAGTGTCACGGCCGTTTAAAGGAGTGGACCAAGGCGCAGCGTTTTGAGAGTACATACTTGTTTAATAAGAATTCGCCACCAAAACAATAAACATCAAACAAACACGTGACGCCAACGTAGTGCTCACAGGCAACTAAACATGGACAACTACCCACAAAACCAACATGGAAAATGGCAACCTAAATAGGGTCCCCAATCAGAGACAACGATAAACAGCTGTCTCTGATTGGGAACCCATCCAGGCCACCATCAACCTACATACCCCTAGTCAATACAAAATCTCCATAGATAACAAAAAACCCTAGACAAGTAAAACCCTAGACAATACAAAAACTAAACAAACCACCCTTGTCACACCCTGATCTAACCAAATAATAAAGAAAGAAAATATAACTAAAGTCAGGGCGTGACAGGTAGTGTATACATTTTGTCACGTGTAGGAGGTCAAGGCGTGACTAGGGGGTATTCTGGTTTAATATTTCTATGTTGTGTTCTAGTTTATGTATTCTATGTTGGTGTTTTGTATGATTCCCAATTAGAGGCAGCTGGTATTCGTTGTCTCTAATTGGGGATCATATTTAAATAGATATTTTTCCCACCTGTGTTCGTGGGATATCATTTTGTGTTTGTGCATGGGCACCACGTAGTCACGTTTCGCTGTTTGTTTATTGTTTTGCTTAAGTTTCACTTTATATTAAATCAAATCAAATTTATTTATATAGCCATTCGTACATCAGCTGATATCTCAAAGTGCTGTACAGAAACCCAGCCTAAAACCCCAAACAGCAAGCAATGCAGGTGTAGAAGCACGGTGGCTAGGAAAACTCCCTAGAAAGGCCCAAAACCTAGGAAGAAACCTAGAGAGGAACCAGGCTATGAGGGGTGGCCAGTCCTCTTCTGGCTGTGCCGGTGGGAGATTATAACAGAACATGGCCAAGATGTTCAAATGTTCATAATGACCAGCATGGTCAAATAATAATAGTAGTTGTCGAGGGTGCAGGAGTAAATGTCAGTTGGCTTTTCATAGCGGATCATTAAGAGTATCTCTACCGCTCCTGCGGTCTCTAGAGGAGTTGAAACAGCAGGTCTGGGACAGGTAGCACGTCCGGTGAACAGGTCAGGGTTCCCATAGCCGCAGCAGTAACAGTTGGCCAGTGGACTGGGGACAGGTGGACTGGGGACAGCAGGAGTCATTCATGTAGGATCGTCCCTGAGTCATGGTCCTAGGGCTGCAGGTCCTACGAGAGAGAGAAAGAAAGAGAGAATTAGCAGAGCATACTTAACATTTACACAGGACCGGATAACAGGACAAGTACTCGATATAACAAACTGCCACCTAGGCCCCGACACATAAACTAATGCAAATAAATACTGGAGGCTGAGACAGGAGGGGTCAGGAAGACACTGTGGCCCCATCCCGATGATACCCCCGGACAGGGCAACACAGGAAGGATAATAACCCCACCACTTTGCAAGGCACAGCCACCACACCACTAAGAGGGATATCTTCAACCACCAACTTACCATCCTGAGACAAGGCCGAGCAATAGCCCACAAAGCAATCTCCCGCACGGCACAACCCAAGGGGGGGGGGCGCCAACCCAGACAGGAAGATCACTCAGTGACTCAACCCACTCAAGTGACGGCACCCTCCTAGGGACGGCATGAAAGAGCACCAGTAAGCGCAGTGACTCAGCCCCTGTAATAGGGTTAGAGGCAGAGAATCCCAGTGAGAGAGGGAAACCGGCCAGGCAGAGACAGCAAGGGCGCGTTCGTTGCTCCAGAGCCTTTCCGTTCACACTTCACACTCCTGGGCAGACTACACTCAATCATAGGACCTACTGAAGAGATGAGTCTTCTATAAAAGACTTAAAGGTTGAGACCGAGTCTGCGTCTCTCACATGGGTAGGCAGACCATTCCATAAAAATGGAGATCTATAGGAGAAAGCCCTTCCTCCCAGCTGTTTGCTTAGAAATTCTAGGGACAATTAGGAGGCCTGTGTCTTATGACCGTAGCGTACGTGTAGGTATGTACGGCAGGACCAACTCGGAAAGATGTAGGAGCAAGCCCATGTAACGCTTTGTAGGTTAACAGTAAAACCTTGAAATCAGCCCTTGCCTTAACAGGAAGCCAGTGTAGGGAAGCTAGCACTGGAGTAATATGATCAAATTTCTTGGTTCTAGTCAGGATTCTAGCACCGTATTTAGCACTAACTGAAGTTTATTTAGTGCTTTATCTGGGTAGCTGGAAAGTAGAGCATTGCAGTAGTCTAACCTAGAAGCAACAAAAGCATGGATTCATTTTTATGCATCATTTTTGGACAGACAATTTCAGATTTTTGCAAATGTTACGTAGATGGAAAAAAGCTGTCCTAGAACAGTCTTGATATGTTCGTCAAAAGAGAGATCAGGGTCCAGAGTAACGCCGAGGTCCTTCACAGTTTTATTTGAGACGACTTTACAACCATCAAGATTAATTGTCAGATTTACACAGAAGATATCTTTGTTTCTTGGGACCTAGAACAAGCATCTCTGTTTTGGTCCGAGTTTAAAAGTAGAACGTTTTCAGCCATCCACTTCCTTATGTCTGAAACACAGGCTTCTAGCGAGGGCAATTTTGGGGCTTCACCATGTTTCATTGAAATGTACAGCTGTGTGTCATCCGCATAGCAGTGAAAGTTAACATTATGTTTTCGAATGACATCCCCAAGAGGTATATATAGTGAAAACAATAGTGGTCCTAAAACGGAACCTTGAGGAACACTGAAATGTACAGTTGATTTGTCAGAGGACAAACCATTCACAGAGACAAACTGATATCTTTCCGACAGATAAGATCTAAACCAGGCCAGAACTTGTCCGTGTAGACCAATTTGGGTTTCCAATCTCTCCAAAAGAATGTGGTGATCGATGGTATCAAAGGCAGCACTAAGGTCTAGTAGCACGAGGACAGATGCATAGCCTCGGTCTGACGCCATTAAAAGGTAATTTACCACCTTCACAAGTGCAGTCTCAGTGCTATGATGGGGTCTAAAACCAGACTGAAGCATTTCGTATATATTGTTTGTCTTCAGGAAGGCAGTGAATTGCTATGCAACAGCTTTTTCAAAATTTTTTGAGAGGAATGGAAGATTCGATATAGGCCGATAGTTTTTTATATTTTCTGGGTCAAGGTTTGGCTTTTTCAAGAGATGCTTTATTACTGCCACTTTTAGTGAGTTTGGTACACATCCGGTGGATAGAGAGCCGTTTATTATGTTCAACATAGGAGGGCCAAGCACATGAAGCAGCTCTTTAAGTAGTTTAGTTGGAATAGGGTCCAGTATGCAGCTTGAAGGTTTAGAGGCCATGATTATTTTCATCATTGTGTCAAGAGATATAGTACTAAAACACTTAAGTGTCTCTCTTGATCCTAGGTCCTGGCAGAGTTGTGCAGACTCAGGACAGCTGAGCTTTGGAGGAATACGCAGATTTAAAGAGGAGTCCATAATTTGTTTTCTAATGATCATGATCTTTTCCTCAAAGAAGTTCATGAATTTATTACTGCTGAAGTGAAAGCCATCCTCACTTCGGGAATGCTGCTTTTTAGTTAGCTTTGCGACAGTATCAAAAAGAAATTGTGGATTGTTCTTAATTTCCTCAATTAAGTTGGAAAAATAGGATGATCGAGCAGCAGTGAGGGCTCTTCGATACTGCACGGTACTGTCTTTCCAAGCTAGTCGGAAGACTTCCAGTTTGGTGTGGCGCCATTTCCGTTCCAATTTTCTGGAAGCTTGCTTCAGAGCTCAGGTATTTTCTGTATACCAGGGAGCTAGTTTCTTATGACAAATGTTTTTAGTTTTTAGGGGTGCAACTGCATCTAGGGTATTGCGCAAGGTTAAATTGAGTTCCTCAGTTAGGTGGTTAACTGATTTTTGTCCTCTGACGTCCTTGGGTAGGCAGAAGGAGTCTGGAAGGGCATCAAGGAATCTTTGTGTTGTCTGAGAATTTATAGCACAACTTTTTTTAAAGATGTGGAACTCTACGTACTGGCCTTGGTCCAGTTCTTAAGAAAAACCGTGACACATTTTCTTTTTTGATTTAACATATGGTATATTTGACATAAGTGTATCTTAAACTCACAGATAATTGTATCATCTTACATCAAATTCAATGGTAATTTTCTCGGACGCCGTTCACAAAAATCTAATAAAACATAGGCTTCATGTCTAATGTCTCAAATGATGTCACTGTTGTGTTGTTCTTCCCCAAAAAACTCCTTTCACTTTATTGTGCTATTGCCTAACTTTGGCTTTTACCTAACCCAAGTGTCTGCTTCTTCAAAATCAATGTCTTTACCTTCCAGAGACACATCAGGGATTGTAACATATTCTGTTTCACGGAAACATGGCTCTCTCGGGAAATACTGTCTTTGTCCATACAGCCAGCTGGGTTCTCAGTATATCTCACAAACAGGAATAAAAAACTCTCCGGGAAGAAGAAAGGTATGTTTCAGGATTCACCACTGATGGTGTGATTGTGATAATATACAGAAACTCAAGTTCTTTTGTTCACCCGACCTAGAATACCTCACAATCAAATGCTGACCGTATTACCTCCCAAGAGAATTCTCTTCGGTTATACAGTAGTCACAGCCGTGTATATTCCCCTCAAGCCAATATCACAACGGCCCTCAAAGAACTTCACTGGAAACTGGATGCAAACTGGAAACCACACATCCTGTGGTTTATTGTAGCCAAGGATTTTAAATAAGCAAATTTGAGGAAAACGCTACCAAGTTCTATCAACACATTGACTGTAGTACTCGTGCTGCTAAAACACTTGACCACTGCTACTCCAACTTCCGGGATGCCTACAAGGCCCTCCCCCACCCTCCCTTCGGCATATCTGATCACAATTAATTTTCCAATAGGCAGAAACTCAAACAGGAAGTACCCATGCTAACGACAATTCAATGCTGGTCTGACCAATCAGAATCCAAGCTTAAAYATTGTTTTGATCACACAGACTGTGATATGTTACGGGTAGCCTCTGAGAATTACATCGATGAATACACGGATACGGAGACTGAGTTCATCAGAAAGTGTATAGGAGATGTTGTACCCACTGTAACTATTAAAGCCTACCCTAACTAGAAACCGTGGATAGATGGCAGCATTCGCGCAAAACTGAAAGAGCGAACCAACTCATTTAACCATGGCAAGGTGACTGGGAATATGGCCAAATACAAACAGTGTAGTTATTCCCTCTGTAAGGCAATCAAACAGGCAAAACGTCAGTATAGCYACAAATGTGAGTAGCAATTCAGTGGCTCAGACGCGAGACGTATGTGGAAGGATCTACAGACTATCACGGACTACAAAGGGAAAACCAGCCATGTCGCGAACAATGACGTCTTGCTTCCAGACAAGCTAAACACCTTTTTCGCCTACTTTGAGGATAACATAGTGCCAACGACACGGCCCGCTTTCCTTCTCCGTGGCCGCCATGAGTAAGACATTTAAGCGTGTTAACCCTAGCAATGCTGCCAGACGACATCCCTAGCTGCGTCCTCAGAGCATGAGCAGACTAGCTGGTTGGAGTGTTTGCAGACATATTCAATGTCTCCCTATCCCAGTCTGCTGTCCCCACTTCCTTCAAGATGTACAACATTGTTCCTGTACCTAAGAAAGCAAAGGTAACTAAACAAATTGAGTAGCATCCCGTTGCACTCACTTCTGTGCTCATGAAGTGCTTTGAGAGGCTAGTTAAGGATCATATCACCTCTACCTTACATGACACCCTAGACTCACATCAATTTGCTTACCGCCCCAATAGATCCACAGACAATGGAATCGCCATCACACTGCCATATCCCATCTGGACAAGAGGAATACATACTATGTAAGAATGCTGTTCATTGACTATAGCTCAGCTCTCAACACCATAGTGCCCTCCAAACTCATCAATAAGCTTGGGGACCTGGGTTTGAACCCCGCCCTGCGCAACTGGATCCTGGACCTCCTGATGGAACGCCCCCAGGTGGTGAAGGTAGGAAACAACACCTAAATTTAGCTGATCATCAATACAGGGGCCCCACAAGGGTGCGTGCTCAGTCCCCTCCTGTACTCCCTGTTCACCCATGACTGCATGGCCACGCACGCCTCCAACTCAATCATCAAGTTTGCAGATGACACAACAGTAGTAGGCCTGATTACCAACAATGACGAGACAGCGTACAGAGAGGAGGTGAGGGCTCTGGGAGTGTGGTGCCAGGAAAATAACCTCTCACTCAATGTCAACAAAACAAAGGAGATCATCGTGGACTTCAGGAAACAGCAAAGGGAGCACGCCCCTATCCACATCGACGGGGCTGCAGTAGAGCAGGTGGAAAGCTTCAAGTTCCTCGGCGTACACATCACTGACGATCTGAAATGGTCCACCCACACAGACAGTGTTGTGCAGAAGGCGCAACAGCTCCTCTTCAACCTCAGGAGGCTGAAGAAATTTGGCTTGGCACCTAAAACCCTCACAAACTTTTACAAATGCACAATTGAGAGCATCCTGTTGGGCTCTATCACCGCCTTTTATGGCAACTGTACCGCCCACAACCACAGGGCTCTCCAGAGGGTGGTGCAGTCTGCCCAATGCATCACCGTGGGCAAACTACCTGCCCTCCAGGACACCTACAGCACTCAATGTCACAGAAAGGCCAAAAAMATATATGCTACCCCATATACGTAGACTTGAAATCCCTGGCCACTTTAATAATGGAACACTAGTCACTCTAATAATGTTTACATATTTTTGCTAAACTCATCTCATATGTATATACTTTATTCTATTCTACTGTATTTTAGTCTATGCCACGCCGACATTGCTCATCCGAATATTTAGATATTCCTTAATTCCGTTCTTTTACTTTTAGGTTGTGGATAAGCGTCCCGCTAGCAGTGAAATTGGAGGGTGCACAATTCAAATAAATAATCGTAATATTAAACATTCATGAACATACAAGTATCTTATATCATTTAAAATATTAAATTCTTGTTAATCTAACTGCGTTGTCCGATTTACAATAGGCTTTAAGGCGAAAGCATACCATGTGATTGTGTGAGGACAGCGCCCCACATCAACATATTTTTCAACCAGCACAGGATACATAAAATCACAAATAGCGATTAAATAAATCACTTACTTTTGAAGATCTTCCTTACTCTGTTTGCAATCCCAAGGGTCCCCAGCTACAACATGAATGGTCGTTTTGTTAGATAAAATCCTTCTTTATATCCCAAAAAGTCTGTTTAGTTGGTGCCATTGATTTCAGTAATCCACTTGTTAGACATGCAGACAAAAGAGTCCAAAAAGCTACCGCTAAACTTAATCCAAACAAGTCAAACAACATTTCTATTCAATCCTCAGGTACTCTAAAATGTAAATAAACTATAATATTTCATAAGGAAAGTAGCATGTTCAATAGGAAAGCAAAATTAGTAAGCACACGCCCTCTCCCTCGCGTGCCGAAAGACTGATATTGTTCCGATGCTCTCCTGACCAAAACCCCATATTCTTGCTTGTTTTTCAAAAAACAAGCCTGAAACCTTGAATAAAGACTGTTGACATCTAGTGGAAGCCATATGAATTGCAATCTGGGAGACAGAATTACATAGGAATAGCTTTCCATTATAAGAGCCTGGGACCTAAAGAGCCTGGGACCTAAAAAAAAAAATTCCGGTTGGTTCTTTCTTTTTCGCCTGCCATATTAAGTGTATATTGTGTAGTAAGCTGTTAGTAGCCCATGTACCTCACCCTAATAATTTGGTCTATTTTCACCAACGTGGTATTGTAAAAACATCGTTTGGTGGCCGATGTGTGCTTGTTTGCCAACTTTTTTTGTACAGCTTTGACAGTGCTACTGATAGTGGTGGTGGCGCTTGGATTGCATGTGCAAATTCAGCACACACAACATTCTATAATAGAATTTTGTTATTTGACGTGTCAAATTCAAAGCTTATTTAACGCGTCAAATAGTGTTATGAAGTGTATCTGTTTTGACATGTAAAAACCCAAATGTGCTTCACCCTAATAATTTGGTCTATTTTCACCTCTTAATTTCACTTGCTGTTCTGACTTGGTGGTTCACATGTAGCCTATAGCCTTTTAGACAAATGTAATCATTGAATATTGTAAGAGCTTTCATTGTCTTATTATATGCCCCCTTTTTTTATCCTGTTCTGACTTGCTGTACATGGAGTACACTGTAAGAACGGCCCATGTTCTGAATTCTGTCACTGTATATTTCAAAATGCTGAACAAATTGTTATATTGACTACGTCCGTCGTCGCTCGCTTATTAATGACTTAATCGGAATTACGGTTTGCTTCTTATCCGCGTGTTGTCCCCTTATGCCATAGTTTGTACATCTTAATTGTCAGTAGAAACCACATTTGTTTAACCCTTGTGTTGTCTTAAGGGTAAAAAATGACACGCCACTATGTTTAACAGCWMAGAAAACCCCTAAATTATATTTTTTAAACTTGAAATTTGATGACTTTTCCTAGAGTGACCCCAACATTAGAAAAAGTGAAACATTGCCTTTGTTCATGTGCATGTATAAGGTYTGTATAAGGTAGTAGTTGTGGAATTGTTAGGTTAGATTACTTGTTGGTTATTACTGCATTGTCGGAACTAGAAGCACATGCATGTACACCACCAGGTACAAAGACTGTCTTAGGGTCATTTTTGACCCAACGGTTATAAAATCTTTGCTGAAGCCATGAGTGCACGTTTCAGTGCCTAACAGGTTGTAGATTAGATTTTTTAGATGTCCAGGAGGAACAAGAGAACAATGAAGAGGAGGAGGTATCTGAAGAATTAAGATGGGGAAGAATACAACCCAGAGCATGATGCATCATCTTCAGATGAAGAAGAAATCCCCCAAGCTGAAAGAGAMACATTTTTGTCAAAGAACAGCAAAATAACATGGTCCTTGTCACCATATGACAACCAGGGCAGGATGGCAGCAAAAAAATGTCATAAGGATAAACACGTGGCCCACAAGACATTGTTGCCCATACCCAGGATATCGCCTCAACATTCTACATGTTCATCACACCAGCAATCGAAAAAATAATTCTGGAAATTTGGAGGGTTTCCGTAAATTTGGAGACAACTGGAAAAGGATGGATGAGATTGACCTGCTAGCCTACATAGGGCTGATAATCTTAGCGGGTGTGTATAGGTCCCGAGGCCTATACACACCTCCCAAAGAAGAACAAGAATGTGGTCCTCCTGAGCACACCGCACAAAACAGCTGAGATCAGTGATCGTGAGGACAGGAAGCCAGCCATTATCCTGGACTAAATCCATAACAAAGGAGGCGTGGACAACCTGGACAAGGTGATTGGAACTTACAGCTGCAGGAGGATGACTGCCCGCTGGCCCCTGGTCATCTTCCATAACATCATTAATGTGTCCTCATACAATGCCTTCATGATTTGGAACAAGATCAACCCTACCTGGATGCCTGATAAGCGGAACAAGAGGAGGGTGTTCCTGGAGAAGCTGGGAAATGCAGTTGTAACCCCACACATTCAAAGAAGGGAGCGCCTCCCCTGCACAGCAGCTTCTGCAGCACTTGTGAAAGCTGTTCAGGGGGCTAAACCTTGTCCTGCTCCACCTGAGGTTGCAGCTGGCGCAGGCAAGAGGAGGAGATACCAATTCTGCCCCCCCAAAGAAGGACTGTAAAACAAATACTATGTGCTGCACATGTGAGAAATACATCTGCCAAGTCAATGCACACACAATGTCCTTCATGTGCTAATAAGAGTTGATTGATTTATGTTCTTCACATTTTTGTTTTGTATCTATTATCTTATTTTATTCTTATTTATTGTTGTTGTTAATATGTTAATAGGGAGGCAATGGTTAAAAAAATTGGGAGAAGACCAGTATTTTGTAGTTGAATTCCTCATTGTACAGTATATATGAATATATCACTATGTTGCCAAAAAAGTTCAAGACTGTTATTGTTTCCCATCAATAAAATGCATTCAAAACTACTTTCTGCTCATTTCTGTTACTTTCTTAGGCTATACAAGTGCTATCTCTTGCTAAAAAATGAATGTTTACACCTATGCAGTACCTTTAGCAATAATAATAATTCAACTCTACTTTAGTAAAGAAAACAATTATGACAGGTGTGTTGTAATAAAAATGAGTGGATTCCACTTGTGAAGAGGGAAAACACAGATATTCACAAAGTGTGTGATGAATGACAGGTTGTTTCTTCATGCAAAATAGCTTTGGGGTTTTAAATTTGAGGGGTTTAGTGAAGGTGGGTAATTTTTTACCCTTAGGACAAGGGGAGTTTACAGAATGTTAAGACAACACAAGGGTTAAGCAAGTCAACCATATCAGCTATGTTTTTTAAAAGGCAGTAAATGATGCTGAATGAACTGTTTCCCTGCCAGACAAGGCTCCGCTGAAATGCAGGTGTAGCAGTGGTAAGGTGTTGGGTCTGCTGTTGGGACTCTGCTGTTGGGACAGCTTTACATAGGCCCTAACAGTTTGTGGGCACCGTTTATCACCGTTATAGTGCAATTCATGTATTGTTTAGTGTTMTGTTGGGTAGTGGCTTTGCTGGCATACATCCCCAAGATTTACACGCTAAAACCGCCACTGTCTATTGCCTACGTCAAGCAAAATAGATAAAAAAGGGCAGAATAAGGGATAGTTGACAAACAGTATGTCTAGATAAGACACTCACAAGCTACTTTTCCATGAACATGTCCAGTGATTTTTTTGTTGACATTTAGAAAGTTTGCCTGTTGCGGCGCGTTTCCCTACAGAGGGTAGTGCGTACGGCTCAGTACATCACTGGGGCTAAGCTGCCTGCCATCCAGGACCTTTACACCAGGCGGTGTCAGAGGAAGGCCTTAAAATTTGTCAAAGACCCCAGCCACCCCAGTCATAGACTGTTCTCTCTACTACCGCATGGCAAGCGGTACCGGAGTGCCAAGTCTAGGACAAAAAGGCTTCTCAACAGTTTTTACCCCCAAGCCACAAGACTCCTGAACAGGTAATCAAATGGCTACCCGGACTATTTGCATTGTGTGCCCCCCCAACCCCTCTTTTTACGCTGCTGATACTCTCTGTTTATCATATATGCATAGTCACTTTACCTATACATTCATGTACATACTACCTCAATTGGGCCGACCAACCAGTGCTCCCACACATTGGCTAACCGGGCTATCTGCATTGTGTCCCACCCACCACCCGCCAACCCCTGTTTTACGCTACTGCTACTCTCTGTTCATCATATTTGCATAGTCACTTAAACCATATCTACATGTACATACTACCTCAATCAGCCTGACTAACCGGTGTCTGTATGTAGCCTCATTACTTTTATAGCCTTGCTACTGTATATTGCCTGTCTTTTTACTGTTGTTTTATTTCTTTACCTACCTATTGTTCACCTAATACCTTTTTTGCATTATTTGTTAGAGCCTGTAAGTAAGCATTTCACTGTAAGGTCTACTACACCTGTTGTATTCGGCGCACGTGACAAATAAACTTTGATTTGATTTGAATTAATGTGGAGTGGCGTTTTGTAGTTACGTGATGACATCATGTGCCCAGCGTACCTTCAAAATTATTCAATAATCATAATTTATTCTTCAGAAAAACATTGTTTCCATCATCATTTCTCAGAATAAAGAATGTTAGACAAAATAAAAATCCACTTTGTTGAACGGATAAAAATGTTGTCGATCTTTAGGACATTTCTCCTATAGCTGCCGTTTCCATTACACATGTTGCAATGTTATTTTTTTTGTGACATTGTCCCAGGTTTATTTGACAAAAGCAATGGAAACCCGCCTAGTGATACAGAGGGCTTGAGATATAATATAAACCATAATTTTAATGCATAAATAATCTTGACGTCTCTCTCTGTCTGAGTGTGCAGTCATCGATTTAACAAGCCTGTAAATCATTGATACTCTGGCGTCATCTCTGTTGAAAATTTGGAATAGAATCAATGAATGAATGTCAGCCATAGGAGAGGCATTTAAATCTATATACGTATGGGAATGGAGACGTTGGGAAGGATCCATAGTACCCATTAAGAGTAAGTTCTGTTATGATAATGTGCTGAGTTTGACCGTTTGTCTTTTTGAACATCCATTGCACTTAAATTTATAGAAAGTATACAGCCAAAATGTGTTATGCCAATATTTAATCACAGGTGATTCATAACTACTGAAACCAGTCTTGTACGAAAAGGCAAKATTTTGGGTTGCTTATGATAGATATGATAGCGGGACATGATTGCATATCAGTGTGTGAATTACAGGGGGAGCAAAGCTCCCCTAAATGCAACAAAAGTCAAACTTGGGGGGGGGGTCTCTAATTTAACCATTCTCATATTTGTTTCAAATGCAATTTTGCAGTGCTACAGTGGTAAATATGAAAATAAAAGCTTCCAAATGAAACGAACACCCCACATTATAAACTGTGTCCAGCCCGCTAGCGAGCTTGCAACACTGCTTCCCGCGCCGATGAGCTCAGGACAGACACAGCTGTATTTATGTCCCGTATTTGTCACATGTGCTCCCTCTCCGGCCTCTAGGTCACCAGGCTGCTGATTATTGTGTACACCCGTCACCATTGTCACGCGTACCAGCACCTCATGACACTCACCTGGACTCCATCACCTCTTTACCTTCCCTATATCTGTCACTCCCTTTGGTTCCTTCCTCAGGTTTTATTGACTCTGTTTCATGTCAGCGCATTGTTCGTGTTTCTTGTTTTGTTCATGTTCGTTTATTTATTAAATGTATTCCCTCCCTGAACTTGCTTCCCAACTCTCAGCGTATATCGTTACAGTATTTCAGTCTCTTTTCAGGTGTCCAGACTTATCTTTTTACAAAAAAGGTCAATTTGTCAGCAGTGGTGTAAAAATACCTTAAAGTACTACTTGAGCAGTTTTTTTTGCGGTATCTGTACTTTACTAATTATATGGAGTGTTCCCCTGGCTATCCGGAAAAATATATATATATATAAACAATTTGCCACCCTGGTTAGCTTAATATAAGGAATTTGAAATGTTTTATAGTTTGWCTTTTTATACTTAAGTATATTTTAGCAATTCCATTTACTTTTGATACTTAACCTTTAAAAGGTTATATTGTATATTATATATATTTAAAGGTTATAGGTTATAACATATAACCGTTGTATATTTAAAACCAAATACTTTTAGACTTTAACTCAAGTAGTATTTTACTTGGTGACTTTTACTTTTACTTGAGTCATTTCTATTATGGTATCTTAACTTTTACACAAGTATGACAATTGAGTACTTTTTCCACCACTGTTTGTCAGCAACATGCATCAATTACTTCAGGCTACACAAACGTAGCCGTAATGGCACTTGCAGAATGTCATTACACTTTTTGGTGTTTTGTAACAGATATCTCTTTCCTTTCATTAAATGGTGCGAGTGCACAGTGCACTGTTTGGATGCTGGAATTATTTTGGAGTGGACGAACGTGCGCAGCTAGCCTAATTTTTCAAGTGATTTGTTTGACAATCAGATGAAAACATCATGACTGGTTGTGTTCATGCCACATTAAAAGGTAATACATGTTTACCGTTAAAATACATGTCTTTACTATTAGGCCCATCAAATTAAAAATGTAGACCCCCTGAACGTCACGGTATAATTCACATTCTATCATATTATGGTATTACTTCCATTAGCGGTCATGTTGAGAAGTTTATTTGAGTAGACATTAATATGTATGAACTTGGCCAAAATCTTGGCATTGATTGAACACTTTCTTGTGTGTTCTCCCCTTAGTAAATTATTCATGCATAAAACAAAACAGAATGAAAATAAAACCACAATAAAACCAGCTCAGATTAAATAAACACATGTTATTCAATACGTTAGGCTACACTTAGGCAAACACTTAATGTTTACTATAGCCATGAAAAGAAAGTCCAGTCAACCTTTTGATGCCTCCGTGTGTTCACTACAATCCCAATGTGGACATGGTTTTGAAATGCCAAAGTATCAGCAGAAAACAAAATAGACAAACAACAGCAAGCATGAAATCACAAAGGAAGTACAAAGCTCATAATGAAATATGCGTTTTGTATGGGAGCAGTATCTACATTGGGACACCTTGCTGTTGCTTGTGTGTAATGTGACCCAACAAAGACAAAATGTGCTCCAGGCATTGTGTCCAAAAAAGCCTTCCACACCTCTGCCAATGTAATCTCAGTGGATATAGCCTAAAATTTTGGAAATGTTATTTACAATTAGCAGTTAGGTTGCACCAACTAGACTTGAGGAAAAACCATATCTTCTCTCTATAGTAGCTTATTTTATCTATCATTCATTCGATCTTCATCCACCTGTTAAGATACGCTGTGTCAGTCTGTGTTCATTATACACATGCACAAAAGGTAATGGAGTGCCGCCCTCTACAGTGAAACCTACATGCACATGCAGCAGAAATAATGGAGCCATAAGTTATTACGATTTACAAAAACAATACAGTTGCGMGCAATTCCAGAGGAAAAATAAACACAACACAGAAAAGCGAGCAAAAAAATGTAATTCTTAAAATAGATCCCCTTATTATAACATAGGTGATTTATAAAGCTAATTTCTAACGTTAATGTCACAGTTGATTGGTTGCCAGCTATTTGGTCTAATGGCAGTGTGACATGGTTTATACCCTTTAATTATAGTGAGATTATTGCCTGCCTCGGCTGTTCCGGGGAAAGCCCGGGGTGCGGACCCGCCCTGTCAGCTCTTTCTGTTTCTGCCGAACTCACCTCCTGAGATCTCAACTTCATTGGTTCTTAAGTGGGACATATGGAATGTCCCTCTCGCTCTCTCTCTCACTCTCTCTCACACTCTCTCACACACACTCTCTCGTTGAATAATTACGCTATTCTCAGAAGGCAGTGCCTATAGCCATTACGGTAAATGATTGTGTTTTGTTGGAGTTGATGATGATTGTCATAGGTCGTCAATGAGCTTGTTTTAAGACCGCTGTAATTGGCAATTTATAAATGTTATTTTTATGATATTGATTGAATGTATGTCACCCAATTAATCCGCTAACATAAACAATGAATATCACATAACAGGCTTGTATAAAAATACTTATAATCAGTAATAATTTAATAATATTAAAACATACATTTGATTTTAAGCTACAGACGTTTTACAGCATTACAAAATGTTTAATGACAATATTTGTATCGCCTGCTATATAAGCAGTAAATAAAGAAAGTTGAGGTGGCCTGTTTACCACTTTAAAGTTCCCAGCGAGGCAATAAAAGACAAGATGAATGGGTTGTATTTCCATTTCAGAGTCATTATATCTAAATTGAACCTTGGTCGAGACATGAGAGAAACAAGGTGTCATGCTTTAGGTGCACAATGGCACCTGCAGCCCTGTCGAAGGGCCTTGTATGTATTCAGGATTTGTTTGCGTCCTCTGGGAGCATTAGCAACAACCTTTCAGAAGTACTGATTGGATAGAAAGGCAGCTCTGCATATTAACAGGAAGTAGCATCCTGGGAGGATTCACAGTCTGCCACGGAAGGTGCAAAGAGAAGCTGATGGAAAGGGGGAGAAGGAGGTGGGAAAAGAAAGAGGGGGGTGAACAAATATATCCAATGGTCCTGGAAGAGGATGATTAAGATGCACTTGAGCTAAAATAAGTTTAACAGCTGACAATGGCAAGGGAGAGGAAAGGGGAGAAGAGGAGGGGAAGAGACAGGYTGGAGGGAGGAGGAGGAGGGAGGAACAAGAGGGAATCAATTACAGCATTGCACTCTTTACAGGTTTATTTAAACTGTCCTGAGAGTGCAAGCTGGGGAAGTGTGAGGCTGCCATTGTGTGCCTATAAAGCAAATGTGATTGAGGGGTGGGGAGCTTGGATAGCAAAGGGCTATCAACGTGGGGGCTCGGCTAGCAAAGTGCTATCAACGTAGGGAGCTACCGCTAGCAAAGCGCTATCAACATGGGGAGCTACAGCTAGCAATAGTGCTATCATTGGCGGAGCAACTTGCTAAAACATAAAACTGATTGCATCAAGAAAAATGATCGCAAGGCTCAACAACTGTTTTCAAATACATCTAGAGTATTGACTATCAATGGATATGCTTAGTTTCTGGCTACAGTGACAAATTACCCATCAGCTGTGTTAACAAACTGACACTGTGATCACTATCGCCATCTCAACCATGCTGTTTACCGAAGGAGAAATCTAACAGAGCATCATTACACCTTATGCAGAGATTTGGCTTCATGGTTTTTTATAAGGCAGTGTTTCGTTCTGCAGCATAGTAGCCTCATGCTGGAGCAGGTCCTACATGGCCTCTCTGTCTCTACCTGCATGTCTGCCTGTCTGTCTGCAGACCACATTAGAGCATGCTCTATCACACGGCGATCAATGACCTCCTCGTGTCTGAATGGTGCCTGCCTTATCCTCCATGCATCAATTTATAGAAATGTTTTCACTCTCTCTATGCCTCCCTCTCTCGCTCTCTCTCTCTCTCTGCCTCTCTCTCTCTGCCTCTCTCTCTATGCCTCCCTCTCTCTCTCTGTCTCTCTGTCTCTCTCTCTGCCTCTCTCTCTCTCTCTCTCTCTCTCTCTCTCTCTCTCTCTCTCTCTCTCTCTCCTCTCTCTCTCTCTCTCTACTCTCTCTCTCTCTTCTCTCTCTCTCTCTCTCTCTCTCTCTCTCCTCTCTCCTCTCTCTCTCTCCCTCCCTCTCTCATCTCTCATCCCTCTCTCTCTCTCCGCTCTCTCTCTCTCTCTCCTCTCTCTCTCTCTCTCTCTCTCTCCTCTCTTATCTTCTCTCTCCTCTCTCCTCTCTTCCTCCTCTCTCTCCTCTCTCCTCCTTTTCCCCCTTCGCACCTTCTGCTCTCATCTCTCTTTGCCCCTCTCTCTTTAAACTCTCTTGTTTCCTCAGTAGTGAATAGTAATAACAACAATAACAGCTTCCAGAGATGTAAGCTCAGCAGTCTACAAAATGAATGCTCCCTATGACGACATCCTGAGCTCGGCCATGTACCGCTGTGCAGTCTCACAGCAAAAGGTTGGTGAAATATCACCAGAGTCGGAGAAAAGTGAATCAAGCAACAGACAAACGCTCCAAAGAGAGAGGGCATTGTAGGTATGCGTTTATCCATCACTTCCCTCTCTGGAACCCAGCGAGGGCAGGAAATCCATCCCTCACATTTTTAAACAATATTCTCTCCATCTTTGTCATCCACCTATTGCAGAATTGGCACAAATGTCCGCAGAGAAATCAGTATAGTATGTCAGCTCTCGGGTAGGCAGGCACAACAATAACTTATCTTTTTTGATGAGGGAGACTTCAGCTCAGGAACGTACTTCCTTTGTCAAGTGTCGCCCATTTTACATGTGAGACTGAGTTAACAGCCAATATGAGTGTGGGTGTCAACGTATTGACATGACAATGGCTGTCTGGGAGGAACAGATTGTCCAGAAGCAGCATGGTGCTCTATCTGGCATTATGCAAAGAGCTTGCTGTACACAAGGACCAAAGGGTCACATAAATCATCTGTCTGTCTTTCAAGAGTTGATCTGTTTCTTCCTTCTTTCCTTCTGTCATTAAACATATAATTTCAGACATGCACGGAGAGACATCGAATGAGGGAAAGTAGCAATGTTGCACATTTACCCTTAATATATCTGCCAGAGCTAACTGTAACGGAAATAAATCTTATGTAGAAAGTGCAGTGAGTAAGAAAGAGAAAAAGGGAGAGAAAAAACACTCGGYAAAAACACAGATCTTGTTACAGCAAGTCAAACTCAAAGTGTCAGACAGTGCATCAGTATAAAATGTTCTGAGGTGTTATCCACCCTGTGTCTTGTCAGAGGCTTGGGAGTTTTCACCAGACTGATATTCACCTTTGCTGGTATAATTCTAGMCTGTTTCACCTGCAATATTGAAGCTTAACTCACTCATCTGAGAAARACACAATGTGAATGTGGATCAATATTTAATGGCAAGTTCAAAGACAATATGCAATATAGATAGCCATTGGTATATAATATGGCCTTCATACAGTATGTAGGCTTCATTTATGTGGTTTCAATGTGTACTATATATACTGAACAAAAATATAAATACAACATGCAACAATTTAAACAATTTTACTGAGGTACAGTTCATATAAGGAAATCAGTCAATTTAAATAAATTCATTAGGGTCTAATCTATGGATGCRACATGACTGGGAATAGAGGTATGTTGAACGTAGGGGCGTGGATCAGAAAACCAGTCAGTATCTGTTGTGACCACCATTTACCTCATGTAGCGCGGCACATCTCCTTCGCATAGAGTTGATCAGGCTGTTGATTGTGGCCTGTGGAATGTTGTCCCACTCCTCTACTCAACTTCGCAATGGCTGTGCGAAGTTGCTGGATTTTGGCAGGAATTGGAACACGCTGTCGTACACGTTGTTCCCTAGCATCCCAAACATGCTCAATGGGTGACATGTCTGGTGAGTATGCAGGCCATGGAAGAACCGGGACAATTTTTGCTTCTAGGAACTGTGTACAGATCCTTGCGACATGGGGCTGTGCATTATCATGCTGAAACATGAGGTGATGGCGGCGGATGAACGGCACGACAATGGGCCTCAGGATCTCGTCACGGTGTCTCTGTGCATTCAAATTGCCATCGATAAAACACAATTGTGTTCGTTGTCCGTACTTTTATTTATTTTTTAATTTTTGCAGATCATTGCACGCCCAATAAAACAGCAGAGTATAATTGACTATTTTCTTTACCACGATGCTGGATGCTCATTTCCTCAAAACAAAAACAATAACAAAGGCGCCTGGGGGTGGCCAGTGGTGCTGTTTCGCCTATCGCGGATCTCAGCTTTAAAGGAAAAGAAGTAGCCACAACCACAGACATAAGACAAACACATTACTAATTTACCACTAATGAAGGTTGTTTAGAAACCCTTGAAGAAACTAAGGTCGTCAATGTGCTCCACAAGCCCAATGTTAAAAAGGCCCAGGCGTCTCCCTGGGAGCCCAATTGGTGAGTTTGACAGCGCTGAATTAATTGACATGCCTCCGAGAGGTTGTTCTCTAATAACATATCGATCGCCCAGGTCTGATATGCAAAGCGTCTGTCACAGAGTGTCGCTCCTAGGTGAGGAGGATGCCCCAGGAATACCTTATCCCAGGCCTGTTGATTAGAGGAAGTATTTGGCCCAGTGATCACACTGAACCACGGTGTCAGGTGTTCCTCCTTGAACCGTGTCAGGCTCCTTGTTTTGTTATGATCAGACAGACAGCCAGATTTTACTTGCAAATGGCTTCAACAGGTTACAGAGGAGTTTGCAGGCGTTTCTGTTGGAGTTGTGGGAAACAGACCACATTCTTCTAAGTCTAAGGTTGTGGTGCATTCACAGAGGAGACTCATTTATAGACATTTGTTTTGAGTAAACATTTGTCTAAATCAGTCAGCTTGAAGCAGTGCTGAAAGTTACCRTTTCACACAGTAACAGTTCAAATCCATCATTATACCACTTCATCTGTCCTGAAATAAAGTAACTTCGGCTTCAAAGTCATTCTTAATATACCTTTAATACTGATAGATCACTACCATTATAGAGAATGAAGACTTGTGCCACTGCTATCATATGTTGATTATCTAACTTGGTTCAGTGTTAAAAAGCCTTTGGAGCAGTCTATTTTTCATCTTGGCAGAGCATGAAAAATATGAAATAAGTGGTCCAAGAAAACCTGTATTGACCGGCACACTTCATCCTTAAACAAGGTCTAGTAAAGAGCAGATGAGGCACTCTGTATTAGATGCGACCAGGAGCATGGAGTGGCACTCAGCCAATTAGACTAGAGTAGACTGACTGTTTATTCTATGGCAATGTAAGAAACTGAATGCCTTTACATATTATGAAGGGTTGAGTGTCTGTTCTTTACGTAGCATAATGGCTTTGAATGTTAGTTTATTGTTCTATTAAATACGTGTTTTATTTATCAACAAAACCAGTCATTAATGGTCATCTACATAATTCCTTAGCAACAAGAAATGTGTTGTTTTGTATAGTCCGATCTGCACCTGATGACCGACTATGCTAATTGAAATGGACAGCTGCAGTATTAGACCAGATGATGTGTAGATCTTCCATGCAGCCTGGTCTGCTCTGAGAGCCCAGGGGCCTGTGCTGGTGGTGACCACCCCACAGCTGGGGGTCCAAGGCAGTGAGGGGTGATGGAGGAACAGTATCTTAGACACCGCCAGCTGCTCCGGTGCCACAGCGAGTTTATCAGCCTCTGACAGGTATCCACAGTTCCTTCAGAAAGTATTCACACCCCTTGACTTTTTCCACATTTTGTTGTCTTAAAGCCTGAATTTAAAATGGATTAAATATATATTTTGTGTCACTGGCCTACACAAAATACCCATAATGTCAAAAGTGGAATTAGGTTTTTCAAAATATATTAAAAATGAAAAGCTGAAATGTCGTGAGTCAATAAGTATCCAACCCCTTTTTTTATGGCAAGCCAAACATGTATGGCAGATAACATTTGCTTAACAAGTGACAATAAGTTGCATGGATTCTCTGTGTAAAACAATAGTCTTTAACATGATTTTTGAATGACTACCTGATCTCTGTACCCCACACAATTATCTGTAAGGTCCCTCAGTCGAGCAGTGAATTTCAAACACAGATTCAACCACAAAGACCAGAGAGGTTTTCCAATGTCTTGCGAAGAAGTGCACCTATTGGTAGACGGGTAAAAATACAAAAAGCAGACATTGAATATCCCTTTGAGCATGGTGAAGTTATTAATTACACTTTGGATGGTGTATCAGTACACCCAGGCAAAGATACTGTACAGGCATCCGTCCTGACTCAGTTGCCGGAGAGAAAGGAAACCGCTCAGGGATTTCATCATGAGGCCAATGGTGACTTTAAAACAGTTAGAGAGTTGAATTCCTGTGTTAGGGAAAAACTGAAGATGGAACAACAACGTTGTAGTTACTAAATGGCAGGGTGAAAAGAAGGAAGCCTGTGCAGAATAAAAATATTCCAAAACATTCAACCTGTTTGCAATAAGACACTAAAGTAAAACTGAAAAAAAATTGACAAAAAATTTACTTTAAGTCCTAAATACAAAGCGTTATGTTTGGTTCAAATCCAACACACCACTGAGTACCACTCTTCATATTTTCAAGAATGGTGGTGGCTGAATCATGTTATAGGTATGCTTGTCATCTGGCAAGGACTTGGGAGTTTTTTAGGATAAAAAGAAACGGAATAGAACTAAACACAGGCAAAATCCTAGAGGAAAACCTGATTCAGTCTGCTTTCCAACAGACACTGGGAAACAAATTCACCTTTCAGTAGGATAATAACCTAAAACACAAGACCAAATATAAAATGTAGTTGCTTACCAATATGTTATTGAATCTTTCTGAGTGGTCTAGTTACAATTTTGACTTAAATTGGCTTGAAAATCTACAGCAAGACTAGAAAATGGCTGTCTAGCAATGATCAACAAACAACTTGACAGAGCTTAAAGAATTTATAAAATAATAATATGCAGGTGTAAAGCTCTTAGCAACTTACCCAGAAAGAGAAAAGTGATTCTAACATCAATCAATCAAATGTTTTTATAAAGCCCTTCTTACATCAGCTGATTCACAAAGTGCTGTACAGAAACCCAGCCTAAAACCCCAAACATGTATTGACTCAGGAGAGTGAATAATTATGTAAATGTAAATTATGTAAAAAGTAATTGCCCCCTTACACTTAATAACTGTTTGTGCCAACTTTAGCTGCAATGACTGCAACCAACCACTTCCTGTAGTTGTTGATCAGTCTCTCACAACACTGTGGGGGAATTTTTGCACACTCATTGATGCAATACTGCTTTAACTCAGTGGCAGTGCTTTAACTCAGTTTTCGAGGATGAACTGCTTGATTCAGGTCCTGCCACAACTTCTCAGTCGGGTTTAGGTCAGGATTTTGACGAGGCCATTCCAAAACTGTAGCCCTTTCCTGCAGTCAATGACCAAAACCTCCATCTTTGGCCTCATGGGTGGAATGTAATTAATATTTGTCATAATTTCATAATTCATTTTACAGCGAAACTCTGGTGTGTCTATGTCAAACAGTTTAATTTATATTTCAGTCTTCTATGATGTATATAAAGTGTAATATTGGGATGCAAACTCAAAATTGAATAGATTTAAACTCTATATCTGACATGGTATGGCCCTGAACGAACTTTATCTGACTCTTTGTAAACTGGAAACCACACACCCTGAGGCTGCATTCATCGTAGCTGGGGATTTTAACAAGGCTAAWCTAAAAACAAAACTCCCTAAATTCTATCAGCATATCGACTTTGTCCTGCGTACAGGTGCTGGAAACACCCATAGCATTCAATGTCACTATCACATAATTTCCCGCCAGGACGCATATAAGCCCATCCCACGCCCCCTTTCGGGACACAAGCTGACAACGACTCCATTTCTTTGATTGATTCCAGCCTACAAACAGAAAACTCAACACAACAAGCTCCCGCGCTCAGGTCTGTTCAACGCTGGTCCGACCAATCTGAATCCACGCTTCAAGACTGCTTCGATCACGCGGATTGGAATATGTTCCGCATCGCGTCCACACCAATATTGACAATATGCTGATTCGTTCGTGAGCGAGTTCATTAGGAAGTGCATTGACGATGTCGTACCCCAAGCAACGATAAAAACATTCCAAACCAGAAACCTGGCATTGACGGCAGCATTCGCGTGAAACTGAAAAGCCGCGAAATCACTGCTTTTAACCAGGGCAAGTGACCGAAGATGACCGAATAACAAACAGTGTAGCTATTTCTCCCGCAAGGCAATCAAACAGGCTAAGTCCCAGTACAAGAGACAAAATCGCAGCGCAATTCAACAGCTCAGACACAAAAGGTATTGTGCAGTCTGACAGTCAATCACGGATACAAAAAAGAAACCAGCCCCGTCGCCGACCGGAGGTCTTGCTCCCAGACAGGCTAAAACAACTTTTTTGCCCGCTTTGAGACAAATACAGTGCCACCTGATCACGCCCCCTACCAAAACCTGCGGGCTCTCCTTCATGCAGCCGAGGTGAGTAAAACATTTAACGTGTTAACCTCGCAAGGCTGCAGGCCCAGACGGCATTCCCAGCCGCGTCCTCAGAGCATGCGCAGACCAGCTGGCTGGATGTGTTACGGACATATTCATCAATCCTTATCCCCAGTCTGCTGTTCCCACATGCGTTCAAGAGGGCCACCATTGTTCCTGTTCCAAGAAAGCTAAGGTAACTGAGCTAAACGACTACGCCCCGTAGCACTCACTTCCGTCTTCATGAAGTGCTTTGAGAGACTAGTCAAGGACCCATATCACCTCCACCCTACCGGACACCCTAGACCCACTCCAATTTTGCTTACCGACCAATAGGTCCACAGACGACGCAATCGCAACCACACTGCACACTGCCCTAACCCATCTGGACAAGAGAATACCCATGTGAGAATGCTGTTCATCGATTACAGCTCAGCATTTAACACCATAGTACCTCCAAACTCGTCATCAAGCTCGAGACCCTGGGTCTCGACCCCGCCCTGTGAACTGGTCCTGGACTTCCTGACGGGCGCCCCCAGGTGTGAGGTAGGTAAACAACATCTCCACTCCCGCTCGATCCCTCACACTGGGGCCCACAGGTGCGTTCTGAGCCCTCTCCTGTACTCCCTTTCACCCACGACTGCGTGGCCATGAACGCTCCAACTCATCATCAAGTTTGCGGATGACACATACAGTGGTAGGCTTGATTACCCAACAACACCGAGAAGGCCTACCGGGAGGAGGTGAGGGCCCTCGGAGTGTGGTGTCAGGAAAATAAACTCACACTCACGTCAACAAAACAAAGGAGATGATTGTGGACTTCAGGAAACAGCAGAGGGAGCACCCCCATCACACTCGACGGTCAGTAGTGGAGAAGGTGGAAGTTTTAAGTTCCTCGTGTACACATCACGGACAAATGAATTGGTCCACCCACACAGACACGTTGTGAAGAAGGCGCAGCAGCGCCTCTTCAACCTCAGAGGCTGAAGAAATTCGGCTTGTCACCAAAGCACTACAAACTTCTACAGATGCACAATCGAGAGCATCTGTCGGGCTGTATACCGCCTGGTACGGCAACTGCTCCGCCCACAACCGTAAGGCTCTCCAGAGGTAGTGAGGTCTGCAGAACGCATCACCAAGGGCAAACTACCTGCCTCCAGGACACCTACACCACACCGATGTCACAGGAAGGCCATAAAGATCATCAAGGACAACAACCACCCAAGCCACTGCCTGTTACCCCGAATTCATCAGAAGGCGAGGTCAGTACAGGTGCATCAAAGCAGGGACAGAGAGACTGAAAAACAGCTTCTATCTCAAGCCATCAGACTGTAAACAGCCACCACTAACATTTAGCGGCCGCTGCCAACATACTGACTCAACTCCAGCCACTTTAAAAATGGGAATTGATGGAAATTATGTAAAAATGTACCACTAGCCACTTTAACAATGCCACTTAATATAATGTTTACATACCCTACATTACCCATCTCATATGTATATACTGTACTCTATATCTCTACTGCATCTTGCCATCTTATGTAATACATGTACCGACTAGCACTTTAAACGTATGCCACTTCTATGTTTTACATACCTACAGTACTCATCTCATATCGTAACATACGCGTACTCTATAGCCAGTCACTGCAGCGCCATGCCGTTCTGTACCACCACTCATTCATATATCTTTATGTACATATTCTTTATCCCTTTACACTTGTGTGTGTGTGTAAGGTAGTAGTTGTGGAATTGTTAGGTTAGATTACTTGTTGGTTATTACTGCATTGTCGGAACTAGAAGCACAAGCATTTCGCTACACTCGCATTAACATCTGCTAACCATGTGTATGTGACTAATAAAATTTGATTTGATTTGATTTGATTTGATGGTACAGGTGTCTTCTTTCTTTAAGCACATAACCATGTGTGTGAGGTGTACACTTTTGCTTTAAAGTAGATTTGTTTAAGACTACCAATAATCACTCTGTATGACTCTGATTTAGCCCACTGCAGTAAAATGTTAAATGTGTTGCTTTTCATCCATTCTGTTGTAGGCTTGCTTGTGTGTTTTGGATCATTTTCTTGTTGCATGACCCAGCTGTGCTTCAGCTTCAGCTCATGGATGGATATCCTTTCATTCTCCTTTAGAATTCTCTGACACAGAGTAGAATTCATGGTTCCTTCAATGATGGCAACTCGTATAGGTCCTGAGGCAGCAAACCATCACGCTAACACCACCATGCTTGGCCTTTGGTATGAGGTTCTTATTGCGG
The DNA here is from genome assembly GCF_002910315.2 of Salvelinus sp. IW2-2015. Taxonomy (NCBI): domain Eukaryota; kingdom Metazoa; phylum Chordata; class Actinopteri; order Salmoniformes; family Salmonidae; genus Salvelinus; species Salvelinus sp. IW2-2015. The sequence continues at coordinate 37,143,695 of NC_036854.1, forward strand.
AATGCAGTGTTTTGTTTTTGCCAGACATAACGGGACCCAGGTCCTCTAAAAAGTTCACTCAAGTTTACCAAAAAGCACCTGAATGATCGTCACGACTCCTAGAAGAATGTTCTGTGGACAGATGAGTCAAAAGTATAACTTTCCCACCACATGGCAAAATGTGTAGGATTGGCTCTAAAATGTGTAGAATTTGCTCTAAAACTGAAGAAAAAAAATATATAAAGCAAACATATTTATTAACCTTTTGTTAATAAAATACTTTTTCTGGTAACAGATCCCTCTGCATGTATTAAATTATAGTTTTTATTCCTGGTCCTGAGTTCATGTGTAGCGGCTAATTGTACAGCTAAGGGCAATGTGTTTATAGATCGGCTGAGGTGAACCAGACGCTGCACTTGACACATTTATGAAATTGCTTATCCCAGTTACTAATAAGCATGCAGCCATTAAGAAAATGACTGTAAAAACTGTTAAATCCCTGTGGATTGATGAGGAATTGAAAAATGGTATGGTTGAGAGGGATGAAGCCAAAGAAATGGCAAATATGTCTGGCTGCACAACCGATTAATAAATGTATTACAAATTGAGAAGTCATGTTACTAAACTGAATAAAAAGAAGAAGAAACTACACTATGAAACAAAGGTAAATTACATAAAGAATGATAGTAAAAAGCTTTGGAGCACCTTAAAACTTCTTAGGGCTGCAATCCCGTTAACAGGATCGATATGACAACAGCCAGTGAAAGTGCAGGGCGCCAAATTCAAACAACAGAAATCTCATAATTAAAATTCCTCAAGCATACAAGTATTTCACACCATTTTAAAGATACACTTCTTGTTAATCCCACCGCAGTGTCCGATTTCAAAAAGGCTTTACAGTGAAAGCACCACAAACGATTATGTTAGGTCACCGCAAAATCACAGAAAAACACAGCCATTTTTCCAGCCAAAGACAGGAGTCACAAAAAGCAGAAATAGAGATAAAATGAATCACTAACCTTTMATGATCTTCATCAGATGACACTCAGAGGACTTCATGTTACACAATACATATATGTTTTGTTCGATAAAGTTCATATTTATATRCAAAAACCTATATCCAACCTTATATTGGCGCCATATTCAGAAATGCCTCCAAAATATCGGGAGAAATTGCAGAGAGCCACATCAAATAACAGAAATACTCATCATAAACTTTGATGAAAGATACATCTTTTACATAGAATTAAAGATACACTTGTTCTTAATGCAACCGCTGTGTCAGATTTCAAAAAAGCTTTACGGCAAAACACAATATTCAATCATCTGAGAACAGCATTCAGCCACAAAAGGAAGCCATACAGTTACCCGGCAAGTCAACAAAAGTTATAAATAGCATTATAAATCTTCACTTACCTTTGCTGATCTTCGTCGGAATGCACTCCCAGGACTCCCACTTCGGCAAGAAATGTTAGTGTCCATCATTTATGTCCAAATAGCTATTTTTGTTAGCGTGTTTGGTAAACAAATCCAAAGTCAGGAAGGGCGTTCACTAAAAGCAGACGAAATGTCAAAAAGTTCCGTAACAGTCAGTAGAAACATGTCAAACGATGTATTGAATCAATCTTTAAGATGTTTTTAACATAAATCTTCAATAAAATTCCAACTGGAGAATTCCATTGTCTTCAGAAGTGCAATGGAACAGACCTCCCTCTCATGTGAACGCGCATGGTCAGAGCATGGTCAGCTCATAATAGACCTTACTCATTCCCGTCTCCTTCGGCCCCACTTCACAGTAGAAGCATCAGACAAGGTTCTACAGACTGTTGACATCTAGTGGAAGCCGTAGGAAGTGCAAACTGACCCATATCCCACTGTGCATTCGATAGGCGATGAGTTGAAAACCTACAAATCTCAGATTTCTCACTTCCTGGTTGAATTTTTTTCTCAGGTTTTTGCCTGCCATATGAGTTCTGTTATACTCACAGACATCATTCAAACAGTTTTAGAAACTTCAGAGTGTTTTCTATCCAATACTAATAATAATATGCATATATTAACAACTGGGACTGAGGAGCAGGTAGTTTACTCTGMGCACCTCTGGGCACCGTTTTCATCCAAGCTACTCAATACTGCCCCTGCAGCCATAAGAAGTTAAATGACATTTTGGGCAAAAAGGCAAACCCCACTCCATCATTCATTGAATCAGATGGCTCATTCATCACAAAACCCACTGATATTTCCAACTACTTTAATGATTTTTTCATTGGCAAGAATAGCAAACTTAGGCATGACATGCCAGCAATAAGCGCTGACACTACACATCCAAATATATCTGACCAAAATTATGAAAGACAGGAATTGTAATTTTGAATTCCGTAAAGTGAGTGTGGAAGAGGTGAAAAAAGTGTTGTTGTCCACCAACAATGACAAGCCACCGGGTTTTGACAACTTGGATGGACAATTACTGAGGATAATAGCGGATGATATTGCCACTCCTATTGGCCATATCTTCAATGTAAGCCTACTAGAAAGTGTGTGCCCTCAGGCCTGGAGGGAAGCAAAAGTAATTCCCCTACCTAAGAATAGTAAAGCCCCCTTTCCTGGCTCAAATAGCCGACCAATCAGCCTGTTACCAACCCTCAGTAAACTCTTTTGAGTAAAGCCTGTGTGTCTATGTATACGGATGACTCAACACTATACACGTCAGCTACTACAGCGACTGAAATGAATGCAACATTTAACAAAGATTGCAGTTAGTTTCAGAATGGCAGGCAAGGAATAAGTTAGTCCTAAATATTTAAAAAACTAAAAGCATTGTATTTGGGACAAATCATTCACTAAACAATAAACTTCAACTAAATATTGTAATGAATAATGTGGAAATTGAGCAAGTTGACGTGACCAAACTGCTTGGAGTAATCCTGGATTGTAAATTGTCATGGTCAAAACATATTGATACAACAGTAGCTAAGATGAGGAGAAGTCTGTCCATAATAAAGCGTTGCTCTGCCTTCTTAAGTGTGTACCCTCAGGCCCCTACTCTACTACCATATCTACAACACAAAATCCATGTGTATCTGTGTGTATAGTGCGTGTGTTATTGTGTGTTTGTATGCATATGTCTGTGCCTATGTTTGTGTTGCTTCACAGTCCCCACTGTGATGAAGTCAATCTCTCCTCCACCAGGAGAAACCAGGAGAAATTGACATGCATATTATTAATGTTAACTCTTGGTGTACATCTAAGGGCCAGTCGAGCTGCCCTGTTGTGAGCCAATTACAATTTTCCTAAGTCCCTCTTTGTGGCACCTTACCACATGACAAAACTAGGGCTTGTAGGACCTGCCTTGTTGATAGTGCTGTTAATGTGTTGTGAAATTTCTTGTGAATGTATTGTCATTTTTTTTAAATTGTATAACTGCCTTAATTTAGCTGGAACCCAGGAAAGCAGCTAATGGGGATCCATAATAAATACAAATACAAATGAGGCTACAGCAACTAATGCTATAATGGCTGGGGAAATGTTTGCTTGTTTTTTCTGTTCTCCCAATAGTATTTTTTTTGTTTTAAATTGTATAGAAATGCAGTAAATGAGCTTAAATGTATTAATAGGGTATTTTTCCCCTTTAATCTTATCACAATTAACTTTTACCAGTAGAATGTGGACCAGAGGTGAATGTAGAATTTTGGCAGTCTTGATACAACATTTTGAACAGATATGCAATGGTTAATTGGATCAGTCTAAAACTTTGCACATACGCTGCTGCCATCTAGTGGCCAAAGTCTAAATTGTGCCTGGGCTGGAATAATACATTATGGCCTTTCTCTTGCATTTCAAAGATGATGGTACAAAAAAAAAATACAAAAAAATTTATGTTTTTTGGGGGGGGGATTATCTTTTACCAGATCTAATGTGTTATTTTCTCCTAGATTAATTTCACATTTCCACAAARGTCAAAGTGTTTCCATTTCAAATGGTATGCATATCCTTGCTTCAGGTCCTGAGCTACTTGCAGTTAGATTTGGGTATGTTATTTAGGCAAAAAATTAAAAAAGGGGCGGATCCTTAAGAGGTTTTAATTAAATGTGATCTCTGTGGGCCTAGTTGTGAAGATTTGTCATTTAACTTTTAAAATATATTACATTTTATTGTGGCATTGACACAACCAGTGTTTGGTGTAACCACACCAAAAAGTGTAAGGACATTTGGCGATTGTCATTAGGCCAGAGTTGATGCGTCCACTGCTGCCCGCATGCGTCTCGGTGTAGCCACTCATCTCTGCCTTGGCAAAATATCAGTTCTTGTCGAATCACATCGCATTTTGGAGCATAGGCTATACCACCCGTTTTCAAGTCCATTTGTCCCTTTTTCATGCCTCTGACATGCGGTAATGATAAAAAGTGTTTTAAAAAGTTTTTTTTCTTCCCTACTGTCATCAAAATGTCATGAATTTCAACCCCCTTTAAATGGACACACATCCATAATTTCAAAGCTCACTGCATTGAATCACACAAAACGTAATAGAGAATGTTACAAACTGGACTATACGAAGTAACTTACTTTGAAGAGACGTTGATTGGGTCTAAACAGGTGTTTGGCGTTTGGTCGTCTAAATTCGGTGTCCTTGTCTTTAACTGCCATTCTCCGAAAGACTCTTCCCACACGCCTCAGAAGCATCTGCATTCACCAAATTGTGTGTGGTTGTCCTTAGACGTATTCTCCAGACTTATAAACTCAGCAGAAAAAGATACATCCTTTCACTGTCAACTGCGTTTATTTTCAGTAAACTTAACATGTGTAAATATTTGTATGAACATAACAAGATTCAACAACTGAGATATAAAGTGAACAAGTTCCACAGACATGTGACTAACAGAAATGGAACAATGTGTCCCTGAACAAAGGGGGGGTCAAAATCAAAAGTCACAGTCAGTATCTGGTTAGGCCACCAACTGCATTAAGTACTGCAGTGCATCTCCTCCTCATGGACTGCACCAGATTTGCCAGTTCTTGCTGTGAGTTGTCAGGGACCGATCAGGGACCGATCCAACAGGTCCCTGATGTGCTCAATGGGATTGAGATCTGGGCTCTTCGCTGGCCATGGTAGAACACTGACATTCCTGTCTTGCAGGAAATCACGCAGAGAACGCGCAGTATGGCTGGTGGCATTGTCATGCTGGAGGGTCATGTCAGGATGAGCCTGCAGGAAGGGTACCACATGAGAGAGGAGGATGTCTTCCCTGTAATGCACAGTGTTGAGATTGCCTGCAATGACAACAAGCTCAGTCCGATGATGCTTTGACACACCGCCCCAGACCATGAAGGACCATCCAAATCGATCCCACTCAAGAGTACAGGCCTCGGTGTAACGCTCATTCCTTCGACGATAAACACGAATCTGACCATCACCCCTGGTGAGACAAAACCGCGACTCGTCAGTGAAGAGCACTTTTTGTCAGTCCTGTCTGGTCCAGCGACGGTGGGTTTGTGCCCATAGGCTACATTGTTGCCGGTGATGTCTGGTGAGGACCTGCCTTACAACAGGCCTACAAGCCCTCAGTCCAGTCTCTCTCAGCCTATTTCAGACAGTCTGAGCACTGATGGAGGGATTGTGCATTCCTGGTGTAACTCGATCAGATGTTGTTGCCATCCTGTACCTGTCCCGCAGGTGTGATGTTCGGATGTACCGATCCTGTGCAGGTGTTGTTACACGTAGTCTGCCTTTGCGAGGACGATCAGCTGTCCGTCCTGTCTCCCTGTAGCGCTGTTGTAGGCGTCTCACAGTACGGACATTGCAATTTTTTGCCCTGGCCACATCTGCAGTCCTCATGCCTCCTTGCAGAATGCCTAAGGCACGTTCACGCAGATGAGCAGGGACCTTGGGCATCTTTCTTTTGGTGTTTTTCAGAGTCAGTAGAAAGGCCTCTTTAGTGTCCTAAGTTTTCATAACTGTGACCTTAATTGCCTACCGTCTGTAAGCTGTTAGTGTCTTAAATTGCTGGGGGCAGTATTGAGTAGGTTGGATGAATAAGGTGCCCAGAGTAAACTGCCTGCTACTCAGTCCCAGAAGCTAAGATATGCATAGTATTAGTAGATTTGGATAGAAAACACTCTGACGTTTCTAAAACTGTTTTAATGATGCCTGTGAGTATAACAGAACTCATATGGCAGGCAAAAACCTGAGAAAAAATCCAACCAGGTAGTGGGAAATCTGAGGTTTGTAGGTTTGCCTAACAATATACAGTGTCTATTGGGTCATATTGCACTTCCTAAGGCTCCCACTAGATGTCAACAGTCTTTAGAACCTTGTTTGATGCTTCTGATGTGAAGGATGAGGGAATGAGAGCTGATTGAGTCAGAGGTCTGGCAGAGTGCCACGAGCTCACTCAGGTGCGCCCCCGTGAGAGATAGCTGCGTTCCTTTTCAAAGACAAAGGAATTCTCCGGTTGAAACTTTATTGAAGATTTATGTTAAAAACATCCTAAAGATTGATTCTATACATCGTTTGACATGTTTCTACGAACTGTAATGGAATTTTTAGACTTTTCGTCTTGCCTGCGCGTCATGAATTTGGATTTTTGAACTAAAGGCGCGAACAAAAAGGAGGTATTTGGACATAAATTARGGACTTTATCGAACAAAACAAACATTTATTGTGGAACTGGGATTCCTGGGAGTGCATTCTGATGAAGATCATCAAAGGTAAGTGAATATTTATAATGCTATTTCTGACTTCTGTTGACTCCACAACATGGCGGGTACCTGTATGGCTTGTTTTTGTGGCTGAGCGCCGTACTCAGATTATTGCATGGTGTGCTTTTTCCGTAAAGTTTTTTTGAAATATTACACAGCGGTTGCATTAAGGAGAAGTTAATCTAACGTTCCATGTATAATATTTGCATCTTTTATCAATGTTTGTTATGAATATTTCTGTAAATTGATGTGGCTCTCTGCAAAATCACCGGATGTTTTGGAGGCAAAACATTACTGAACATAACGCGCCAATGTAAACTAAGATTTTTGGATATAAATATGAACTTTATCAAACAAAACATACATGTATTGTGTAACATGAAGTCCTATGAGTGTCATTTGATGAAGATCATCAAAGGTTAGTGATTAATTTTATCTCTATTTCTGCTTTTTGTGACTCCTCTCTTTGGCTGGAAAAATTGCTGTGTTTTTCTGTGACTAGGTACTGACCTAACATAATCAGATGGTGTGCTTTCGTCGTAAAGCCTTTTTGAAATCGGACACTGTGGTGGGATTAACAACAGGTTTATCTTTAAAATGGTGTAAAATACTTGTATGTTTGAGGAGTTTTAATTATGAGATTTCTGTTGTTTGAATTTGGCACCCTGTACTCGTAAGAAGTTAACGACTGTTCCACAGGTGCATGTTCATTGAACAAGCATGGGAAACAGTGTTTATACCCTTTACAATGAYAATCTGTGAAGTTATTTGGATTTTAACAATTTATCTTTGAAAGACAGGGTCCTGAAAAAGGGACGTTTCTTTTTTTGCTGAGTTTAGACAGGTAATTGTTGACATTTTAGAAAAAAAATGCCAAAAAAAAATGCATTTTACATACCTTTCTTTTGTATTTTACAGATGTAAATATGAAAAAAGTATTTAGTGTAAGTGTAAGTCCAGTCCTGGAGTGTCGAAACCAAAATAATTAGGTTGACTTCATTCCGGTTCGTAGAACAATTGATTTGCGTGATATTGCATATTTAATGAGATATCACCTAATTTGCATATTTAAATACAATATTTCAGAAAACTATTTATACAAAAAGTAGGATACTTCACTCCTACCTGTAGACATCAGGAGTGAAAGTAAGGCAGTACGGTCCGGTAAGGCTGCTGGTGCCTCATAACATTTAAATACATAACTCAGAATTCATAACTGAGGAATGTATTATATTTTCATAACACATCGTTACAGATAGGAACTTTCCCTACAAAACTGGTGCCCCATGTGAAGATGGGGCACCAGTACAACAGCAACACAGTAAGAGGTGAAATATGAGGGAGTGTCAGAATCTGAAAGGAGGTAGCTAGGCCCCTAATGCACTCCCATACCTAGAGTTCAGAATGTGTCTTTCTCTGGCTGTTACTACTGTACCTGTACCTTCTCTGTTAATACCTGTACCTTCCAGATGTCTGCTCTGAGTGACTCGTGAACTGTGGATGGGAGTCCCACAAGGGGCATTATGCAAAGCACTAAGGGGCTGAGATTAGGTTCAGCGCATTATTTTGGGGAGCTATTGTCCTTCCCCCCACCTCTCCACCCATATCTAACTTAGTCCCCTGTGAAACTCCCTTGTATTTCCCGAAGCTCCCCAAAAGAATGCGCTGAACCTAATCTCAGCCCCTTAGTGCCTGGAAAGGTTTTAATTGACCAATTGACCATGTGTTATTGAAACAATGACTGATTAACATTACATGTCCTGGAAATGACAATGCATTTTTTTTAAATACAAAAATACTGTCTCTTGAGTTTTGTAACAATTACATTTATTTTGTATGCTTAAACTTTGTATATCACCTGTTTTACCCAATTGGATATCTCAACTAAACACGTATTACTCACAATCCTTACAAAGCTGTTTTCATCATGGCGAATATCATGATTAAAATAAATACAAAATCAGTGTGTTCGCGTCATTGACTTAGCAAATTAGCACATTTAAAAGAAGCAAAAACGTTACTGATGTTGTAGGGATGGATAGAGGACAACAAATGGCAACATAATAGCATCCATACTTCCTGTCACAATACAGAGGCGGATGCAAGATGCAAGCAACGATGGTTTAATGAAACAGATTACAGCATCAACAGGACAGACAGAATATACTCAGACGGATATCCACCCAAAGGGGCCTAGGGCGCATCCTCTGATGATAGCGTGCTGAGAAATCCAACGGTGAGTGTTCCGGCTGGGTGGAGGAGGAGCACAGCAGATAATCCAACAAGTGGCGCGCGAGCAGAATGAAGCACTGACACATCGACACAACCTCAGGGAAGAAACAACGATCCTGACAACAAAAACACAGGTTACAGAACATATAAAGGGGAAGATAATTAATTCCAGCTGGCGCAGACAATCAGGCCAAGATTGGGAACCCACGCGCCACACCAAACACGGGAGAGAGAGAAGAAGAGAGGAGGAAGTAGAGAGAGACGAAGAGAGAGAGAGAGAGCGAAAGAGAGAGTGAGGCAGTGGATTCATGAACCGTGACACTTCCCTCTGATCTCACCAACTTTGGACTCTTCTGAGGTCAGTTTCAAATGGTCTTCTTCTGTTTATTATGGCTAACTGTTTGTTGAACTGCCAATTGGTTTCAAGCACTGGTCCCTCTCCTATGGTTTCTATGGATACATTACATCATGAAACGACCAATCTGCTGTTCTGACACCAGCACAAACTATGCTAATTGAAAGTCAGTCCACTTCGCTCAGAATTCCTCTCTGAGCGGACACTTCTTATTGGAGAGGAGGACTTCTGCTGGGCATCCATTTTCTATTGTGATTTTCTCGTTGTAATTGTTGGTAAAAGTCTCTCTGCATTATGTATGAGGCGAGTGCATACAGTAAAAACAAACAAAACAATATGCATGCTAAAACAAATGCCCTCAGGTGAGAAACAAGCCTACAGAGTCTAATCGTTTTGCTTGTAGTGCTTCTCAAATTATGCAACTTGCATAAGCAGTTGCCTTCAGGGTCTCGGAATTGCTTGTTGGAAAAATGCCCAAAGGCAGGTGTTAGATCGTGAAAATCTGATTTATACTTTAAAGGGAGTATTTCTCTGGTTTGTGACCAAACTATGTGTCCATGTTTATACTGAGGGATGTATGGTTGGTTTATACATTTTCTGATGCCATTTGMATGTTGGATCTTGATGACAAGGGCACAGACAGACTAATACTGTAGGTTCCGTGTGTTCGTGTCAATGGGCTATTCGTCTGTGTCAAGGACTATAATGATAAACAAAACTTAGATTAGGGGTATCTGCATAATTCTAATTATCTAGGAAGTGAGTATTAAACTTAACTTCAAGCAAACATATTTTCAGCCATGCACAGTGCATGTGTTATGTTGTACATGCCCCAAGTTATTAAAATAAGCTTGTAATGCAATGAACATTACAACATCAACAGCACCATTCTCATTTTAATATTGCAATTTACATGGATTTGCAAATGACTGCACCAGAAACAGGTATGGTATTACATATAACTGCATAGTTGACATGCTGTGTTGCCACTGCACTGACAGTATAAAACCCATACCTTCAAGAGCCCATTCTGAAACAGGATCAATATCTGATCTTATCATGTGATCAAATAGAACCATTTAAGGCCATTAAATGTGCAGGATGTCTCAATAAGTCAGTGTCTGGGTTGAGATCTAATCGGACAAGGTTATATTTTTCTGCTATTGTATATCCACTGCCACTGTTATAGTTCTATAACAGTTCCAACTGGACACTGTGGACATATGTGTGAATGTCTCGCTCTACAATATGAACCAAGACCACGGAAGACCGATGTGTGACACATTGGTAACACTTCAGTGTAATTACATGTGTAATTACATGTGATTACACTATAACAAGTATTGTAGTTAAATGTAATAACTGTAAAAACATTACGTAACTGAGGGTAATTGCAATATGTAATTACAGAGGTGTAACAACGGACGCTTGTTACCATGCTTGTTACCATGCTTGTTACCATGCTTGTTACCATGCTTGTTACCATGCTTGTTACCATGCTTGTTACCATGCTTGTTACCATGCTTGTTACAAATGTCCAAGATCACAAACGTAGTGTTTTGTTTTCTTCTCAGGTGCATCCGATTCAGTAACAACTGTCACACAGTTGTCATCTCTCGTGGACAGATGTGCTGGGTGTTCGAGATTACAAAGATTGGAAGCTCAATAGGGTCTAATTACCTACCCGTGAATGCACACCTCAGAATCTCCACTCAATGATGTTGTTACCATTTGTCCCCCAAAAGTTTGACTTGGTTGAGTGTACAGAAACAGATCAGATATAGGTCAACCTCTGACTGGCTGACTGGCATCTGGCATAAGGGGTTCATCCCAGGTTATCATTTAAAAATAAACGTATAATTAATGTGTACATTACCCATTATGACAGCCTGAACCTCATTGCATCCAAGTGGGAGGTTAAACTCACTGTACAGCAAAGAGTACATGTAATAAACACACAAGTACCACAGAGTAGGCCTACATGTAGTATTTTTATTTATTTTATTTAACCTTTATATAACTAGGCAAGTCAGTTAAGAACAAATTTTTATTTACAATGATGGTCTAGCTAGCTAGTCAAAATCGTCAGCTAACGTTTGCGAGCTAGCTTGATAGTACCTAGCTAGTTTTTGGTATTCTGTTGGATGATTTAGCATAGGTAGTTGTCTAGCTTGCTAATGTTTGCCAGATAGAAAGCCATCATTAGCTAGCCAATACTAGGCTAGCTAGCTACCTATCTAACTACTGTAACTATGCTGAATCATGCAGCACGATTTCTGTATCCAAAAAGCAAAACAAATTGCATGGAAAACCTACCTTCTCTCTCCTGTGTGGACGTTTTTGTCTCGTCTACAACACTTTGTTTCTTTGGTGGCAATCTCTTATGTCTGGATTTTGCACACAACCTTCTTCTCGATCCCAGTTCTTTGCGCACTGTCACTATGATCTCAGTGTCAACACAAATTGTGGGCACGTTTAATAAGGTTATCGCTATTTCGAGCACATTGCGCAGATGGGCATATCTTGATATGATGCCTTAACTCTTGGGATAAATAAATAAGTGTACCAATGTATCTCATCCAAAAGTGAGAATGTTCTTCAACTGTAAAAGCCCTGCAAGGTTACATGATGAAATAGGAAGTTGTCTTATGACCAGTTTAAGTGCATTTACTGTAAAAAAAWATATATATATAATTATTTAACCAGCTCACAATTTTGCAAAAACTGTATGACTATCTCACACATTTAACCAAAACTGTTTATTAAAAAAAATTTAAAATGTTTGATAGACGGTTAATAAAGTAATTCACCCATTATCAAGCACCACCTTCCTTAGCTACTGTTGCTATCCAGGTCAACTGCACAGTTAAATTATATAAAAAAATTATTATAATAATTATGTAAGCTTCCATGCATTTCAAATGAAAGCTTGACCAGAGGGGTAAACTACAAAGTAGGATAAATGAGTTAGCCAGCTAACGTTGATAAACAACCAGAAATAACAATTGATTTAATACTTAATTAAAAAAGCTCAATGTAGATATGTCTTTTGTTTGTTAAATCGATTAGACCATTTCAAGCTTCTTTGTCTACAAAATAAAAAGTTATATTAGATTATTTAGACAAGTTAGCTGGCTAACTCTATGGACATGCTTTGCAGTATACCTCTCTGGGCCTGACCATCAGACTCCAAAGGCCTTTATAGCAGAGTTGTATCAATGAGGTAGTTGATTTTTAGTTGGCTAACACTTATAACTTTGTTTGTGCAGGATGATAAATGGTGCGTTTAGATGCGGATACTTGAACATTTGTAACAAACATGGTAATAAGCATTCGTTATTGCACCTCTATAATTACAGACTGCAATTASCACCATGTGTAACTATGAATTATTACAATTAATTACAATACTTGTTACAGTGTAATTACATACAGTACGTAATAACGCTGTAATAAGGACTCCATAAAATGAAGTGTTACCGAAGACACAAAGACACAATTTCTATTTGTACAAGGCAAGCGATAGAAATGCATGTAATTGATTTGAAACTCAAATATAATTTCCCTCTATGCATCATGTTCGAGCTGCATTTGCCAGAGTAAACTATATTAGTCATAAAGATGCCAGTGTACTAATCGTCCAACTGCATTAGGAGCTCTTATTTTGGCGGAACACAGGATTAGAGGTGATTGATAATTGTTGATGCCGTTGGCAGTGGTGAATTTGTGTATTTCAAGGAATTGTGAGACGGACCGGAGAGAGAGAGAGAGAGAGAGAGAGAGAGAGCGGAGGGATGGGTAACAGCCAGGGTTTGGATGTGGGTGGTGGGGGAGGAACAACAGGAAAGCCCCAAAATGACATAGCTGTGCTTGGAGAATAACAGGTCCCACTTTATATTCAGTGTAAATTAAATCAGTTTATGTGAAAATGTTACAGAAAAGGGGACGATTTTGGTCACATTTCTATCACATAAAGTATTGATGACATACTCTATGAAGGTGCAAGGCAACTACCTATGTTATTGGGATGTGAACAGTAAGTGAAGTGCTTCAAATTACGTTCTCACAAGACTGAATTCAATCTAACACATACTTAATGTTTACCTGTTTTCTGAATAGGTCTTCAGAGTGTGTGATGAATGCATTTCAAAGTAGCATTTCGAAGTCTTTAATGTTGAGTTCACTAGAGTGGAATTGATTGGTACCACTTGATATAACATATCATTACCAACATTTGTTTCTTTGAGGGAAAATATGTTTTGTGTTGTTTTTTTAAACTGATATAAAAATTCAAAAACATTGACAATTTTTATATCAGATTGATTTGTTTCCTTGAATTTTCTGAATTATGTTTTACCCACTGTAATCAAGTTGTAAAAAGTCTGTGAAATAGCTGATAAGAACGTTTGTGATTTACTAAATTAAGTCGAATACATTTGTGAGAAAACAACAAAGACAGGATCAGGATCAGTGTCCCATCCATGGGACAGTTGAGCTAACATAGGCTAATGCGATTAGCATGAGGTTGTAAGTAACAAGAACATTTTCCCAGAACATAGATATATCTTAAATCTTAATTCTTGTTAATCTAACTGCACTGTCTAATTTACAGTAGCTATTACAGTGAGAGAATTCCATGCTATTGTTTGAGGAGAGTGCACAATTTTGAACATGAAAAATTATTAATAAACAAATTAGGCACATTTGGGCAGTCTTGATACAAAATTTTGAACAGAAATGCAATGGTTTATTGGATCAGTCTAAAACTTTGCACATACACTGCTGCCATCTAGTGGCCAAAATCTAAATTGCTCATGGGCTGGAATAATACATTATGGCCTTTTTCTTGCATTTCAAAGATGATGACACAAACAAAATACTAAAGAACGGTTGTTTTCTTTCTTTGTATTATCTTTTTCCAGATATATTGTGTTATATTCTCCTACATTCCTTTCACTTTCCACAAACTTCAAAGTGTTTCCTTTCAAATGGTACCAAGAATATGCATATCCTTGCTTCAMGGCCTGAGCTACAGGCAGTTAGATTTGGACATGTCATTTTAGGTTAAAATTGAAAAAAAGAGGCAGATCCTTTTAACAAAGCKTTGAATCAGTTACGGTATAATCAGTTGTATTACATAGTGGTATTTCATTTGTTTTATRGTTTAGTCAAAACAATAGTCTTCATTGAGACTACAGAGACTTCTGACAATTTTAAATGTATTGATTATGATTGAACTGGACCTTGCTAGCTCCAGAAGGGTAGGGAAAGGTAAAAAGAGAGTCAGCGTTAACATCTCTTTTTCTCTCACAATCCCAAACCATTAGTTGTCAAGCCTTTTGGCTTTAGTGACATCTGCTGGTATTTTTCTTCTCCAGATAGATGTGCCATACCACGACACAACCAGCAATCATTTTTTGTACGTTTTCAATGCATTATTGTAACCTCTAAGGAAAATGTGTTTTTGTTTTTGCCATTTCGCATCCCTTTACAGTGTCCCAATACATGCCTCTCCCTTTTCATAATTAGCTTCAGAGCAGTCAACCACAGATATTATATGGCCTGATAATAGTAACATGAACACAATGATGTCTTATTGAAAGATGACGAGTCCCAGTGGTGGGGTAACAGTATCTGGTGTGCCATCAATAGCAATAGAAGGCCAACCTCAGAGGTCGCAGGCTGGCTCCAGAGATCAGGGCCCAGTAAGCCACAGTCACAGCTCCAGACCAGACCTAGACCAGGGGCCAGGATATTCTGTCACATTGTTGATCAATCTACTTTGTCAAAACCACACATAACCCCAACTTCCTTCCCCCAATCCATATCTCTCCTGCTGTATTTACAGTAATGAAACATTTAGAGGGAAAAGGAGACAAGCATCGATTGTGTTGTTGTTGGTACACTGTTTTTAAGTGGCATTTTTTAAATGGCGCCGCGTCATAAAATAATAATGAGGCAATGTTGATTAGCATTCAAGTTTAATTCTGGGAATTGATTGAACATTCCGATATCCCTTAACTGTCGTTAAATATGTAGAACTGGTATATGTCAAACCAGGCAACACTACACAAAATGGTGACTTTTTTCTTTACTACAACATAGTCTAATTGGAAAACTGTATTCCTTCCCTATATAGCAATGCTGTGAAAATAACATTTKTTCAAGGTAGGAGTCCAGTCTAGTGGATATTGGGCAGAAAACAAATATCACTCAAATAACCTCAGTGCTGCTTCTCAGATCTTAACTGTCATAATGTATTCCCAGGTGGAACATCTTGCTGTTTATTTTTGCCTTAATGAGCTACCAGGGGGATGTTTGGATACCTCTTAAAGAAGATATGGACAGCAGTTAACTACAAAAAATACTTCATATGGACAGCAGTTAGTTATTAAAAGACACATCTCCCCCCTTTAGTCTGTGGAACTGTGCCAGTTCAGCAGGTTTGAGCACCAACACCAATGTATACATCGTAGAGTCTGAGCAGTGTTCTGACAGTAGCTTCTCTCGGATATGATAAACCCCCCTATTATTCTATTTTGTAATGTTTTATCACTCTTGTGAATAGGTTTAAAGTACATGTTGAAATTCAAAACACCATCAAGGACCAAGTGATAGAAACCACATCTATGGACACACTTAGCATTCTATAAGGCCATCGCTCAGCCAGAGACTGCACCTGTGTGTGGGTGGGGGCTATCTGATCTGGTCATGTCTCTGTCACCCTGATGACCAGTGTCTTTAGCACAACCATTTCCTTTAGGTGTAGAATTAGTAGTCCTGGGAAAACCTGATTAGTCACTGTGACAACGATGAGACGAGGAAATTACTTTCCTGTGCATATCATTAAAGGAAAATCAATATGATGAATGCGCTGAAGGCCAGGCCTATTTATTGTTGCTGAACAGGGGCCATGGCAGGGCAAGCTTGCTTTGCATCTCCCCTCATTATACCATTTAATTTGTCCAGAAGACCAAAACAGACCAAACAGGTCAGAGATGTGCTAGAGCAGTGTGTTGCATTTATTTTTCTGTTCTTAGTGCCTTGCCTTATGTCTAGCAAGTAAGGAAGTCCACCCCCAACTTGTTCCAACCTGTGACTTAATTACCTCAAAATAAATTGGCTCATGAGGAAATGTGAGCGGCACTTCAAGACGAGACCTCCTCACACTCCATTCCTTAATATCCTCATTATCCTCGGGGATTTGAATTCAGGGCCGCACCAGGGAGTAGAAAAAAAGAGATTGAACTCACCGTTCTCTTGCCAGACTTTTTCAGCCGCTTCAAAGATTTAACGGTCAAATAATTAGGTGACCTTAGCTTTGCATGTTAAAGGTCTTTGTTAATAATGGTGCTGCTCCACCAAAGTCTCAGAACTAAATGTGAAAAAGTCATATTTAAGTCAAAGAAGAAGTAATGGCAATGTTTGGTTTCAGTAGACTTTTCTGTTTTTGTTGGTGAACAACAGTTCTTATGTTTACACTATCAAGTGCCTAAAGTTTATCAGTGGTTCATGACCAGAAATGAATGTAAAATGTTAACTTTCTAACAGTTTGAATGACTATGTCATATATTAACATGTTATTAGCTCATCAAATATATGGGAGACAGACTGTACAGACACGTTGTTATCAGGGAGTGTTTTTTTTTCAGTTTTGAGTTCATCCCAAAGATTAATTGGTTTTTGAGAGGGAAGCCATGTTTCCCAGTTCAAGGCATGACATTTAGAGCCAACAGGGGAATGAACTTCATTAAAAAGATTTATGAAAATGAATCAGGTATAAAATTCCATTCAGCACCCATTATTAATTATATTTTTTTTAAGTACACTGAATTAAGTAGCAGACTATTCTTTCTAATTATGATGTCCATATTGTACTCCTTCAAATCAGTGACACCCTATAACCTGGGATGGAGTTGAAATACACATGGAGCATAATCTATACCGAATGGAAGGGTGA
This sequence comes from Salvelinus sp. IW2-2015, assembly GCF_002910315.2. Classification (NCBI taxonomy): domain Eukaryota; kingdom Metazoa; phylum Chordata; class Actinopteri; order Salmoniformes; family Salmonidae; genus Salvelinus; species Salvelinus sp. IW2-2015. Next base: position 37,160,917 of record NC_036854.1, read on the forward strand.
ATGGAAGGGTGGGAAAAAAACGGGAGTACACTAAATACAGTACAGTAGATACCAGTTTTGATTGACTATAGATCACACTTGTTGGTTAACCTTATCAATGATGGGTTTCGTATGATGTCATCGATAAGTGACTAATCCATAGTAGTATCATAGTATCATCAATAGTATCATTCATTAAGCCTGCTAGTAAAATAGCTATATGATGAAGAATGAAAATACATTTTTGGTAAAAAGTGCAAAGTCTATGCCCAAGGATGATTTGCTTTGGTATCTCCAGTGGGCWCCAAAATTACTGGCACCCCTGACTGGCAATGCACAAACAATACTTAAAAATACAAACATGTGAGAAATACTGTACTTTATTTATGTTTCAATGGAGCCTTCCAAAATAATTTATTGATTTAATTAAAAATGTATGTCCTCCAAGGTTTCACAATTAATGGCACCCCTAAAGATTATTTGAAAATAACTATATTTATTTTTATAGAAACTATATTGAGCCATTACATCACTTCCTGTTTCACTAGTATAAAAATGAGTTAACACGCATGCAATATCCCTTTGTCGTCCAACACCATGATGAAAACAAAAGAACTGGCAGTTCAAAAGAGACAGATGGTCGTAGACCTTCATAAATCTGGTAATGGCTACAAGAAGATCCACAAAGGATTGAATATACCACTGAGCACTGTCAGAGCAATTATTTAAAAAATCTAAAGAAAACCTCACGGGTAGAGGACGCAAATGCATTTTTCCCCCCAGGATAGGGAGGAGGAAGGTGAGAGAAGCAACAAAATCCCCAAGAATCACTGTGAAAGAATTGCAGGCCTTAGTGGAGTCTTGGGGTCACCAGGTTTCAAAAAGCACCATCAGACGCCACCTCCACAACCACAGGCTCTTGGAAGGGTTGCCAGAAGAAAGCCCTTTCTGACCCCAAGACACAGACGCAACCGCTTGGAGTTTGCCAAACGTCATTTAAATTATGAATYGAAGAAGGTGCTCTGGTCAGATGAGACCAAAATTGAAGGTTTTGGTCAGATACAGCATCGGAATGTTTGGTGTCGAAACAGAGATGCATACAAGGAGAGGCACCTCATACCCACAGTGAAATATGGTGGTGGGTCAGTGATGTTTTGGGGCTGTTTTAATTCCAGAGGTCCAGGGGCACTGGTTAAGATTGATGGAATAATGAATTCCACCAATTATCAGGCAATTTTGGCTGACAATCTGGTTGCCTCTGCCAGAAGGCTGGGACTTGGCCGTATGTGGACCTTCCAACAAGACAATGACCCAAAACATACCTCAAGATCCACACAGAAATGGTTCTGTGACAACAAAATCAATGTTCTGCCATGGCCATCTCAGTCGCCYGACCTCAATTCAATCGAAAACCTGTGGGCTGAGTGGAAGAGGGCAGTTGATAAGCGCAAARCCAAGAATGTGAAGGATCTTGAAAGGATCTGCATAAAGGAATGGTCCAAAATCCCTCCAAATGTGTTCCTTAACCTTGTCAAACATTACAGGAAAAGACCATACCGTTATCCTTGCCAGAGGTGGTTGCACTAAGTACTAAATGAGGAGTGCCAATAATTATGAAACCTTGATTTTGGTGAAATGTATTTTGTATTAAATAATTGTATGATTTTGGTAGGTTCCATTGAAACATTAATAAAGTACAGTATTTCTCACATGTTGGTATTTTGAGTTTAAAGTATTGTTTGTGCATTGCCAGTCAGGGGTACCAGTAATTTTGGAGCCCACTGTATGTAGGTAGGTACGTAGGCAGGCAGGTCGGTCCATAGGTTGGTCCATAGGGTCGGTTCATAGGGTTGGTCCATAGGGTCGGTTCATAGGGTGGGTCCATAGGGTCGGTTCATAGGGTTGGTCCATAGGGTCGGTTCATAGGGTTGGTCCATAGGTCGGTCGGTTCAACTGGTGAAATGGAGAGAAGCACAGACAGAGTGCGAAAGTCTTGATTCTAGGCATCAGGATGGATATGTTTGTTTCCGTAAAGCCTGCAGTGGCCATTAGTACACAGGAGAGACTCAGAGTTATTGAACTGGGATCGATCTGCACAGGGGGAAATGCTGCTGATTTATATACACTGTCCTTTCCTAAGGCAAACCACAGACTAGTATGGAGGATGGACGAATCCTATGAGTTTGAAAAGTAATCATTAGATATGATAGTTTTGATTGGTTTTTCAGAGCAACCTCAGATAATTCAGTTTAAAAAAATATCTAAACAGCACGATTGGCTAGTAGTGGCAGATGTTGAGAGTCTGTCATGTGTGGACTATTCCATTGACTTCAACTACCCTCTTAGAAAAAAGGGTTTCATTAGAACAGCCCTTAGCCGTGGTATACTGGCCATATACCACACCCCCTTGTGCCTTATTGCTTAAATATACCAATGCCTTTATACAGTACCTTTAATCAATATATCTCAATCTAGAATGCACAATTATTCTGATAATCCAAAAGCCCACCCACATCACTTCAACGTAGCTATTGGTTGTATAAATACAGTTTACAGCAAGCAAGTCTCGTAATGCATGGCAATAAATAGGGCTATGGTGGTTGTTATGGCCTGTGTTAAAAAAATAGCAACACATATTTTCTTAGCTTAAATGCTATTTCACAGATGTTTTCTGCCACAAAGTATCATATCTTTGCCTTGAGGTGAGACAGTGAAAATAAATGTGTGTTCCTATCAAATAATTCAGCTAGCGCAGCCAGAGAAAGATGCATCAGCAAGGATGCACATTAAAGCTCACGTAAAATATTGGAAAAGTTATAAATATAAATAAAGGTTGTTAATGCAAGTGAAATGCTTAAACTATATGCCATGAGTACAAATGATTACTTTGACATGTGTTCAGGTATAGAGTAAAAACTGTCTTTGTGTCTATACGTGTTGTCACGTGTTGTTCATTCCCAGGATAAGGCCTGGCCTTCAACTACTAAAATTGTCATTTTAAATCAAGATTTGCATATGCATAGGCTACACCACAGGCAGTATATTTTCTGACAGTCTATTTAGGGAAAGAAGCCATTTTTGATTTAGTTCCATTTTCATCCAATTTGCTTTGATTTGCCATCTGTGTTTGTTTAGAGTCGTTGATGGACTCCGTTAAAAGCCTTCTGAAAACCCTTCTCAAAGCGCTGGTTTCAAAGAGTGTTGGGGACAGCTAGAGAGACGGCATGTGGAGGGCTTCCCTGTGAAGGAGAAGACATGCAGGCCACACAGCTTGTTAGCACTGTGACAACCAACCCATGTGACAACCACCCCCAGTCTCCCCTACATTTCCATTGCTCGATTTTGTTTGAGTAGCTCATCCAACTGTGGTGTTTTTTTGTCAACATAATCTTAGGTGTATTTCCCCCTAACAAGCAACATTTGAAATATATCCTGAACAAAATGATAAACGCAACATGTAAAGTGTTGGTCCCATGTTTCATGAGCTGAAATAAAAGATCCCAGAAATGTTCCATACACACAAAAAGCTTATTTCTCTCAAATTTTGTGCACAAATTTGTTTACATCCCTGTTAATAAGCCTTTCTTCTTTGCTAAGATAATCCAACCACCTGACAGGTGCGGCATATCAAGAAGCTTATTAAACAGCGCAATCATTACATAGGTGTACCTGGTGCTGGGGACAATAAAAGGCCACTTTAAAATATGCAGTTTTGTCACACAACACAATGCCACAGATGTCTTATGTTTTGAGGGAGCATGCAATTGGCATGCTGACTGCAGGAATGTCCACCAGAGCTGCTGCCTGAAAATTGTATGTTAATTTCTCTACCATAATCCGCCTCCAACGTCATTTTAAAGAACCAGCCTCACAACCAGCCTCACAACCGCAGACCACATGTATGGCGAGCGGTTTGCTGATGTCAACGTTGTGAACAGAGTGCCCCATGGTGGCGGTGGGGTTATGGTATGGGCAGGCATGAGCTACGGACAACGAACACAATTGCATTTTATCACTGGTAATTTGAATGCACAGAGATACTATGACAAGATCCTGAGTCCCATTGTCGTGCATTTTTTAAGGTATCTGTGACCAACAGATGCATATCTGTATTCCCAGTCATGTAAAAATCCATAGATTAAGGCCTAATACATTTATTTCAATTGACTGATGTCTTTATATGAACTGTAAAATTGTTGCATGTTGCGTACATTTTTTTGTTCAGTATATATAAAAACCAGTACACCAGGCATCAAATAGTATCTAGTGTCCTCTTGATACCCAATCAAGTACCGCAACTCTTTCATTTCTTAACCCACCCCATTCCATCCCATGTACTGTACATACAACTGTTTATTATAGTAAATAAAGTAAACCCTAACAGACATATAAAGAGCCAGCAATGCCAATCCAAGATGGCAGCCAAGATTAACATAATCACACTCTGCCCCTATATGAATTCTCAAAGATCAGCTGAAAGCTGGCAACGGTTGTTGGTGAGGAATTGACTAGCTTCTATTCTGAAGCTCCAAAGTTTCAAGGTGAGACCGTCATCAAGGCATCAGGTTTCTTATTACTTGGCTAAGCAGGGCCCCCTTATTAGGTATTCTGGTTGGAATGAGCTGCACTGAGGATTTTAATTAGTGTGAATTTAACAAAAGACGGAGGATTCTGCCATCTGCCTACCATAACAAGGATTCCTCTCTAACTAAAATACCCAGGAAGACTATTGGAAACTAATACCTGGAAAGGTCTTCTAGGCTGGGGAGGGTTACACTTAGAACACCTGGAAAAAACATTTGAATGTGTTTTAAAACTATACTCATCCTATGGCACATACAGTGGGGCAAAAAAGTATTTAGTCAGCCACCAATTGTGCAAGTTCTCCCACTTAAAAAGATGGGAGAGGCCTGTAATTTTCATCATAGGTACACTTCAACTATGACAGACAAAATGAGAAAAAAAATTCCAGAAAATCACATTGTAGGATTTTTTATGAATTTATTTGCAAATTATGGTGGAAAATAAGTATTTTGGTCAGTAAACAAAAGTTTATCTCAATACTTTGTTATATACCCTTGTTGGCAATGACAGAAGTCAAATGTTTTCTGTAAGTCTTCACAAGGTTTTCACACACTGTTGCTGGTATTTTGGCCCATTCCTCCATGCAGATCTCCTCTAAAGCAGTGATGTTTTGGGGCTGTTGCTGGGCAACACAGACTTTCAACTCCCTCCAAAGATTTTCTATGGGGTTGAGATCTGGAGACTGGCTAGGCCACTCCAGGACCTTGAAATGCTTCTTACGAAGCCACTCCTTCGTTGCCCGGGCGGTGTGTTTGGGATCATTGTCATGCTGAAAGACCCAGCCACGTTTCATCTTCAATGCCCTTGCTGATGGAAGGAGGTTTTCACTCAAAATCTCACGATACATGGCCCCATTCATTCTTTCCTTTACACGGATCAAGTCGTCCTGGTCCCTTTGCAGAAAAACAGCCCCAAAACATGATGTTTCCACCCCCATGCTTCACAGTAGGTATGGTGTTCTTTGGATGCAACTCAGCATTCTTTGTCCTCCAAACACGACGAGTTGAGTTTTTACCAAAAATTACCATCTGACCATATGACATTCTCCCAATCTTCTTCTGGATCATCCAAATGCTCTCTAGCAAACTTCAGACGGGCCTGGACATGTACTGGCTTAAGCAGGGGGACACGTCTGGCACTGCAGGATTTGAGTCCCTGGCGGCGTAGTGTGTTACTGATGGTAGGCTTTGTTACTTTGTCCCAGCTCTCTGCAGGTCATTCACTAGGTCCCCCGTGTGGTTCTGGGATTTTTGCTCACCGTTCTTGTGATCATTTTGACCCCACGGGGTGAGATCTTGCGTGGAGCCCAGATCGAGGGATTATCAGTGGTCTTGTATGTCTTCCATTTCCTAATAATTGCTCCCACAGTTGATTTCTTCAAACCAAGCTGCTTACCTATTGCAGATTCAGTCTTCCCAGCCTGGTGCAGGTCTACAATTTTGTTTCTGGTGTCCTTTGACAGCTTTTTGGTCTTGGCCATAGTGGAGTTTGGAGTGTGACTGTTTGAGGTTGTGGACAGGTGTCTTAATACTGATAACAAGTTCAAACAGGTGCCATTAATACAGGTAACGAGTGAAGGACAGAGGAGCCTCTTAAAGAAGAAGTTACAGGTCTGTGAGAGCCAYAAATCTTGCTTGTTTGTAGGTGACCAAATACTTATTTTCCACCATAATTTGCAAATAAAWTCATTACAAAACCTACAATGTGATTTTCTGGATTTTTTTTTCTCATTTTGTCTGTCATYGTTGAAGTGTACCTATGATGAAAATTACAGGCCTCTCTCATCTTTTTAAGTGGGAGAACTTGCACAATTGGTGGCTGACTAAATACTTTTTTGCCCCACTGTACATGCCTGCATAAATGACTATAATATAGATCAATGGTATAAAACTGAACACAGTTTGTAATATCAGTGGTGTGGAAAGGAATGGATGGTTGAATACATTGACTCCATAGCATTGATTCCATAAAAAGGAGAGTTTATTGGGTATTTTCACACCTACAAGACAAGTCGATAGTTTGTGCAAAGCTAAATCACCCACATAATGATAAGCCTTGCCTATCTAAAATGGCTACAATTCCAGGGTGAACAAGTCACATTTTCTCAAAGGCTTGTATTGAGCTAGCTAGCTTCCCTGAGGTTCCCTGTGTATTGTACTGGCTTTAATTGATTGTTGGAGGGAATAATAATACGGAGACCGTTCTGCTTGAGAAGGTAATTTGCTCAAAATGAATTTGTCACAGTGTGTCGGATAGTCTTCTGTGTGCTGTCAAGATAAGGGGAGAACGGGTCAGTCACTGCAGAGCTATGATAGCACCGCCACAGCATTCACAACTGAACTCAATGTCATGCTGTTTCTCCGACCTCCTGGTGTGATAAAAGCAAGGAGAATAAATCAGACCATTAAGTTATTTTGTTGTTTACTTGTACATTATATTCACATTTGCGACATTGAATCATCCATCAAATAGAATGTGGCTCAATGGGCTAAATTTGTTCAAAGGCACTTACTATGTAGTAGCCATTTTGAGCCGACCATTATAATGATTGTATCGTGACCTCTCTTTGTTGTTTTAGTCATCTATTCCTCTGGCCTCAAGACTCACACAGACACGTACACAAATTCACACACACACACGTACACACACACACACGCGCGCGCACACACGCTCATACACACACACGCACATGCGCGCACACACACGCGACGCACGCACGTCCACGCACGCACCGCACCACGCACCGCAACGCACTGACGCCAGCACATACACAGCAACACTGCTATCCACGCACACGACACACACACACACAGCACACACACACACATCACACACACACATCCCCACAACACACACACGTAGCATATCATCTTCTACCACACACAGGAAAGCGCTCCAGCACAGGTTGTATTCGAACACATTAATTACCTTTTAATTGCCTCTAAATTGCATTATGACCCATTCCATCAATAGCACTATCTTGGTATCCGAGATGGTGTGTGTGTATGTGGCTTACGTCCGTGGCTGTGTGTCTGCATTCACCTTTATTTTAAACCATTGACGTTTGCAATAGGGCTCCTTGATTGTGGGGTAAGGACACGCAGGGTACACAAATACACAGGCAATGTCATCAGCGATAGCAAGCTTGTTGAAAGAGAGCAGATATTGCCACAGTGGAGGTAAATCAAAATGTCTTTCCATTTAATCCCCGTTGATTAAACACTGGTGTTCCAGACCTGAGGTTACTGGCTAATGCTGCTGTTAAGTTGACTCTGTGACCTTCTGTGGCTGCATATGGAGTTAGGTACACAGGTGTATACAAACGCTTTCTCGGATAGAAACTTGACAACGATTCAGCAAGATGTGGTAACATTTCAGCATCAAGTCATTGCAGGTACAACAGGCGTATGTCAACTCTTTTGCAGGTAGTATCAATGTGAGAAAGACAAAATACTCAACCAGCAACCACATTTTGCTCAGCCATCCTCTCTACCTGGAGTCAACTCAGTCTAAAGGAACTCCAATGGAACACTACTTCAGGAGACGAGGGCATATCTAAACAATACCTGATTACATAACCTGCGATTCCTTCAGCACGGCTAATGTAACTTCGTAACGATAGAGGGGACCATGTTTCCTAGATATAAGTTATAGATGAAGAGGTGGCGTATCACTCCCCAAGGCAATTACAGCCAGAGGCAAAGTAGAGGGTAGCTTTACTCCATGCCACAACCATCAGGCTGCAATGGGAAAACAGGAGACATTCAACTTGTGTGCCTCTAACAATACTGACAAAGAGACAAACAGCTACTCTCAAACTGTGTTGCTGTATTGACAGCTGTTCCATGGAAGAGCGTTATTCGGTCAGAGTCCATTACAGATTAGAATTGCACATCTCGATGTCGGACATTTGTGTGAAGATAGGCTACCGCTCGCTCTTTTCAACACTGATTCTCTCTGTATCACAAGGACTATGCATGTGGACCATATATTTAAACTTACCTCTGTTCTGGTCCATTGCCTCAGATGACTTGCCTCAGTACTACACACACACACACACACACACACACACACACAACACACACACACACACACACACACACACACACCACACACACCACACACACACACACACACACACACACACACACACATCACACACACACCACACAACGCACCACACAACACACACATCACACATCACACAACACTTACACACACGTCGCCACACACAACCACAGTGCCTCCCAAGGGCTAGGCCTCTCAGCAGGGGTTGCGACGGCTGTATCTTCCCACAGGGGCACATGACACTTCGTTTATTCTCGCTGCGATCTGTGTCCCTGTCCATCAGCAGACCCACCAAACATGAATCTGGGACAGAATATTCGACCGTTTCAAATTTGTCATACAAGGCAGCCTAGAAGAACAGACATGCCAGGAATTTAATCATAATTTATTTGCTAGCACAGAGGGACATTCACATCCGCGCACACAAACAAGCAGAGACTGCACCATGGCGACGTACGCACCGCCACACAGGGCACAGTCTCTGCTGTCAGTCGGTCCTGAGGATTACCTCCGATTCAGGAGTCAGAACGCCTCTCGCTCCTGAGCATGCAGCTCTGAACTCTGACTCATTTAAAACTCTGTGGATCCAGGCACAGCCGTTCACGCCGAGTATACCCACACACGGACGCTTCGCTATCACCGCACACACACATAAGAGGTTACCCACACACACGACACCACACCACGACTGCACCAGGAACACAGAAAGCAGAACAAACATCACGGCCAAGGTACCGACGCCTACACCTCTCCGCTGGCCACAGCGAGGTTTACCCCTGTCCGACAGCAACTCCATTTCCTTTGCCGACGCTGGCCAGTCTCAGAATTAATTAAAGCCTAATGTAGCATAGTAGGCTAGACCCCCGTTGCTGTGGAACTGTGGCAGCGCCCGAGACAGAGGTTAGTTTGAAAGCGGGAATTCAACCCATAAGCTCTCAGTCATGAGATGTTGAGGAAATGAAGTATCTACACCGTAAAGGTGCAATTAAGACAAGAGGATATGGTGTGACCTGGTGATGGTGGAGAGAGAGAACGCTTTGGGGAAATTCTTCCCAAATGCTGCAGCCAAGGATTTTCTTTTCCTTCTGCGCAGCAGTCTTTTGACAGGCTACTATGATCGGTAGGAGTCTGGAGGATGTTCAATCGCCCACGGCTCTAATAAATGAACATGAGATATCCTCCTATGAACTAACAGAGAGAACCCTCAATTGTTTGATGGGATTGAATGTACCTCCCATGTTTGAAAGTTGTTCTATTCCTTGGATGTGTAAAGTATTACCGTAGTAAATTGTGTTGTAAGAAAGTTGAGGCTAAACCATGGTTGGAACAGGAAAGCAGATGAGGAAGAGGATGTTGTCAATAACCTTGAGCAGCAGCATAGCCTACTTCTGGAAGTCTTTTGTAAAATATATCCATCACACTACGAAATAAAGTTTCCGGTCCAACTCTGGTATCTCGCATATGGTTTGAGTAGTAGTGTGTGCATGAGTTTTGACCAGGCGGTTCAAGGGGAAGACTCTGGCGCCACCCCTCCTTTGGAGCAGGCAGAGGGCCAGGACCTTATTGAATCCAAACAGGGGAGAGGAAGTTGACTCATCACAAGCCCAAGTAGTGCTCAGAGAGGAAAAAACCCTTTGAAAGTGGTGTTGATCACGTCGCTAAGAAAAGATAAAAGCAAAAGTCTTTCCAGACTATTCAGGGACTAAATAACAAGGAAGCAATTTGGCCCTTGGTTTCTTGAGGTTTACGCAGCAGGTTGGATAAGGCCAGAGAATG
>NC_036854.1:37171348-37221715 GCF_002910315.2 Salvelinus sp. IW2-2015
CCCAGAGAGAAGATTCAATTAAAGGAAAATCAATACTGAGATGCCGTCTGGAAGGCCAGCCTATTTATTGTTGGCTGAACAGGGGCCATGCAGGGCAAGCTTGCTTTGCATATCCCCTCATTATTTACCATTTAATTTTGTCCAGAAGACCAAAACAGCCAAACAGGTCAGAGATGTGATAGAGCAGTGTCGTTGATTTATTTTTTGTTCTTAGTGCCTTCCTTATGTCCAGCAAGTAAGGAAGTCCACCCCCAACTTGTTTCCAACCTGTGACTTAGATTACCTCAAAATAAATTGGCTCATTGATGAAATGTGGAGCGGCACTTCCAGCTAGACCTCCTCACACTCCATTCTTAATATCCTCATTATCCCTCGGGGTCTTGTTAGGGCCGCACCAGGGAGTAGAAAAAAAAGAGATTTGAACTCACCGTTTCTCTTGCCAGACTTTTTCAGCCGCTTCAAAGATTTAACGGTCCAAATAATTAGGTGACCTTAGCTTTGCATGTTAAAGGTCTTTGTTAATAATGGTGCTGCTCCACCAAAGTCTCAGAACTAATGTGAAAAAGTCATATTTTAAGTCAAAGAAGAAGTAATGGCAATGTTTGGTTTCAGTAGACTTTTCTGTTTTGTTGGTGAACAACATTCTTATGTTTACACTATCAAGTGCCTAAAGTTTATCAGTGGTTCATGACCAGAAATGAATGTAAAATGTTAACTTTCTAACAGTTTGAATGACTATGTCATATATTAACATGTTATTAGCTCATCAAATATATGGGAGACAGACTGTACAGACACGTTGTTATCAGGAGTGTTTTTTTTTCAGTTTTGAGTTCATCCCAAAGATTAATGGTTTGTGAGAGGGAAGCCATGTTTCCCAGTTCAAGGCATGACATTTAAGAGCCAACAGGCGGAATGAACTTCATTAAAAAAGATTTATGAAAATGAATCAGGTATAAAATTCCATTCAGACCGATTATTAAATTATATTTTTTTTAAGTACACTGAATTAAGTAGCAGACTATTCTTTCTAATTATGATGTCCATATTGTACTCCTTCAACTCAGTGACACCCTAATACACCTGGATGGAGTTGAAATACACATGGAGCATAATCTATACCGAATGGAAGGGTGAATGGAAGGGTGGGAAAAAAAACGGGAGTACACTAAATACAGTACAGTAGATACCAGTTTTGATTGACTATAGAATCACACTTGTTGGTTAACCTTATCAATGATGGGTTTCGTCTGATGTCATCGATAAGTGACTAATCCATAAGTAGTATCATAGTATCATCAATAGTATCATTCATTAAGCCCTGCTAGTAAAATAGCTATATGATTGAAGAATGAAAATACATTTTGGTAAAAAGTGCAAAGTCTATGCCCAAGGATGATTTGCTTTGGTATCTCCAGTGGGCTCCAAAATTACTGCACCCCTGACTGCAATGCACAAACAATACTTAAAAATACAAACATGTGAGAAATACTGTACTTTATTATGTTTCAATGGAGCCTTCCAAAATAATTTATTGATTTAATTAAAAATGTATGTCCTCCAAGGTTCACAATAAATGGCCACCCCTAAAGATTATTTTGAAAATAACTATATTTATTTTTATAAGAAACTATATTGAGCCATTACATCACTTCCTGTTTCACTAGTATAAAAATGAGTTAACACGCATGCAATATCCCTTTGTCGTCCAACACCATGATGAAAACAAAAAAAGAACTGGCAGTTCAAAAGAAGACAGATGGTCGTAGACCTTCATAAATCTGGTAATGCTACAAGAAATCCACAAAGGATTGAATATACCACTGAAGCACTGTCAGAGCAATTATTAAAAAAATCTAAAGAAACCTCACGGTAAGAGGACGCAAATGCATTTTTCCCCCCAGGATAGGGAGGAGGAAGGTGAGAAGAAGCAACAAAATCCCCAAGAATCACTGTGAAAGAATTGCAGGCCTTAGTGGAGTCTTGGGGTCACCAGGTTCAAAAAGCACCATCAGACGCCACCTCCACAACCACAGCTCTTGGAAGGGTTGCCAAGAAGAAAGCCCTTTCTGACCCCAAGACACAGACGCAACCGCTTGGAGTTTGCCAAACTCATTTAAATTATGAATGGAAGAAGGTGCTCTGGTCAGATGAGACCAAAATTGAAGGTTTTGGTCAGATACAGCATCGGAATGTTTGGTGTCGAAACAGAGATGCATACAAGGAGAGGCACCTCATACCCACAGTGAAAATATGGTGGTGGGTCAGTGATGTTTTGGGGCTGGTTTTAATTCCAGAGTCAGGGGCACTGGTTAAGATTGATGGAATAATGAAGTCCACCAATTATCAGGCAATTTTGGCTGACAATCTGGTTGCCTCTGCCAGAAGGCTGGAAACTTGCCGTATGGTGGACCTTCCAACAAGACAATGACCCAAAACATACCTCCAAGATCCACACAGAAATGGTTCTGTGACACAAATCAATGTTCTGCCATGGCCATCTCAGTCGCCAGACCTCAATTCAATCGAAAACCTGTGGGCTGAGTGGAAGAGGGCAGTTGATAAGCCGCAAACCCAAGAATGTGAAGGATCTTGAAAGGATCTGCATAAGGAATGGTCCAAAATCCCTCCAAATGTGTTCCTTAACCTGTCAAACATTACAGGAAAAGACCATACCGTTATCCTTGCCAGAGGTGGTTGCACTAAGTACTAAATGAGGAGTGCCAATAATTATGAAACCTTAGATTTGGTGAAAATGTATTTTGTATTAAATAATTGTATGATTTTGGTAGGTTCCATTGAAACATTAATAAAGTACAGTATTTCTCACATGTTGGTATTTTGAGTTTAAAGTATTGTTTGTGCATTGCCATCAGGGGTACCAGTAATTTTGGAGCCCACTGTATGTAGGTAGTACGTAGGCAGGCAGGTCGGTCCATAGGTTGGTCCATAGGGTCGTTCATAGGTTGGTCCATAGGTCGGTTCATAGGGTGGGTCCATAGGGTCGGTTCATAGGGTTGTCCATAGGGTCGGTTCATAGGTTGTCCATAGGTCGGTCGTCAACTGGTGAAATGGAGAGAAGCACAGACAGAGTGGAAAGTCTTGATTCTAGCATCAGGATGGATATGGTTTGTTTCCGTAAAGCCTGCATGGCCATTAGTACACAGGAGAGACTCAAGAGTATTGAAACTGGGATCGATCTGCACAGGGGGAAATGCTGCTGATTTATATACACTGTCCTTTCCTAGGCAAACCAACAGACTAGTATGGAGGATGGACGAATCCTATGAGTTTTGAAAAGTAATCATTAGATATGATAGTTTTGATTGGTTTTCAGAGCAACCTCAGATAATTCAGTTTAAAAAAATATCTAAACAGCACGATTGGCTAGTAGTGCAGATGTTGAGAGTCTGGTCATGGTGTGGACTATTCCATTGACTTCAACTACCCTCTTAGAAAAAAGGGTTTCATTAGAACAGCCCTTAAGCGTGGTATACTGGCCATATACCACACCCCCTTGTGCCTTATTGCTTAAATATACCATGCCTTTATACAGTACCTTTAATCAAATATATCTCAATCTAGAATGCACAATTATTCTGATAATCCAAAAGCCCACCACATCACTTCAACGTAGCTATTGGTTGTATAAATACAGTTTACCAGCAAGCAAGTCTCGTAATGCATGGCAATAAATAGGGCTTATGGTGTGTGTTATGGCCTGTGTTAAAAAAATAGCAACACATATTTTCTTAGCTTAAATGCTATTCACAGAGTTTTCTGCCACAAAGTATCATATCTTGCCTTAGAGGTGAGACAGTGAAAATAAATGTGTGTTCCTATCAAATAATTCAGCTAGCGCAGCCAGAGAAAGATGCTCAGCAAGGATGCACATTAAAGCTCACGTAAAATATTGGAAAAGTTATAAATATAAATAAAGGTTGTTAATGCAAGTGAAATGCTTAAACTATATGCCATGAGTACAAATGTGATTACTTTGACATGTGTTTCAGGTATAGAGTAAAAAAACTGTCTTTGTGTTCTATACGTTGTCACGTGTTGTTCATTTCCCAGGATAAGGCCTGCCTTCAAACTACTAAAATTGTCATTTTAAAATCAAGATTTGCATATGCATAGGCTACAACACAGGCAGTATATTTTCTGACAGTCTATTTAGGGAAAGAAGCCATTTTTGATTTAGTTCCATTTTCATCCAATTTGCTTTGATTTGCCATCTGTGTTTGTTAAGTCGTTGATGGACTCCGTTAAAAGCCTTCTGAAAAACCTTCTCAAAGCGCTGTTTCAAAAGAGTGTTGGGGACAGCTTAGAGAGACGGCATGTGGAGGGCTTCCTGTGAAGGAGAAGACATGCAGGCCACACAGCTTGTTAGCACTGTGACAACCAACCCATGTGACAACCACCCCCAGTCTCCCCTACATTTCCATTGCTCGATTTTGTTTGAGTAGCTCATCCAACTGTGGTGTTTTTTTGTCAACATAATCTTAGGTGTATTTCCCCCTAACAAGCAACATTTGAAATATATCCTGAACAAAATGATAAACGCAACATGTAAAGTGTTGGTCCCATGTTTCATGAGCTGAAATAAAAGATCCCAGAAATGTTCCATAACACACAAAAAGCTTATTTCTCTCAAATTTTGTGCACAAATTTGTTTACATCCCTGTTAAAAAGCCTTTCTTCTTGCTAAGATAATCCAAACCACCTGACAGGTGCGGCAATATCAAGAAGCTTATTAAACAGCGCAAATCATTACGATAGGTGTACCTGGTGCTGGGGACAATAAAAGGCCACTTTAAAAATATGCAGTTTTGTCACACAACACAATGCACGAATGTCTTATGTTTGAAGGGGCATGGCAATTGGCATGCTGACTGCAGGAATGTCCACCAGAGCTGCTGCCTGAAAATTGGTATGTTAATTTCTCTACCATAATCCGCCTCCAACGTCATTTAAAGAACCAGCCTCACAACCAGCCTCAACAACCGCAGACCACATGTATGGCGAGCGGTTTGCTGATGTCAACGTTGTGAACAGAGTGCCCCATGGTGGGCGGTGGGGTTATGTGTATGCGGCAGGCATGAGCTACGGACAACGAACACAATTGCATTTTATCACTGGTAATTTGAATGCACAGAGATACTATGACAAGATCCTGATCCCATTGTCGTGCATTTTTTAAGGTATCTTGACCAAAAACAGATGCAATTCTGTATTCCCAGTCATGTAAAAATCCATAGATAAGGCCTAATACATTTATTTCAATTGACTGATGTCTTTATATGAACTTGTAAAATTGTTGCATGTTGCGTACATTTTTTGTTCAGTATATATAAAAACCAGTACACCAGCATCAAATAGTATCTAGTGTCCTCTTTGATAACCCAATGCAAGTACCGCAACCTTTCCATTTCTTAACCCACCCCCATTCCATCCCATGTACTGTACATACAACTGTTTATTATAGTAATAATAGTAAACCTAACAGACATATAAAGAGCCAGCAATGCCAATCCAAAGATGCAGCCAAGATTAACATAATCACAACTCTGCCCCTATATGAATTCTCAAAAAGTCAGCTGAAAAGCTGGCAACGGTTGTTGGTGAGGAATTGACTAGCTTCATTCTGAAGCTCCAAAGTTTCAAGGTGAGACCGTCATCAAGGCATCAGGTTTCTTATTACTTGGCTAAGCAGGCGCCCCTTATTAGGTATTCTGGTTGGAATGAGCTGCACTGAGGATTTTAAATTAGTGTGAATTTAACAAAGACGGAGGATTCTGCCATCTGCCTACCATAACAAGGATTTCCTCTCTAACTAAAACCCAGGAAGACTATTGGAAACTAATACCTGGATAAAGGTCTTCTAGGCTGGGGAGGGTTACACTTAGAACACCTGGAAAAAACATTTGAATGTGTTTTAAAACTATACTCATCCTATGGCACATACAGTGGGGCAAAAAAGTATTTAGTCAGCCACCAATTGTGCAAGTTCTCCCACTTAAAAAGATGGGAGAGGCCTGTAATTTTCAATCATAGTACACTTCAACTAGACAGACAAAATTGAGAAAAAAAAATTCCAGAAAATCACATTGTAGGATTTTTTATGAATTTATTGCAAATTATGGTGGAAAAATAAGTATTTTGGTCAGTACAACAAAAGTTATCTCAATACTTTGTTATATACCCTTGTTGGCAATGACAGAAGTCAAATGTTTTCTGTAAGTCTTCACAAGGTTTCACACACTGTTGCTGGTATTTTGGCCCATTCCTCCATGCAGATCTCCTCTAAAGCAGTGATTTTTTGGGGCTGTTGCTGGGCAACACAGACTTTTCAACTCCCTCCAAAGATTTTCTATGGGTTGAGGATCTGGAGACTGGCTAGGCCACTCCAGGACCTTGAAATGCTTCTTACGAAGCCACTCCTTCGTTTGCCCGGCGGTGTGTTTTGGGATCATTGTCATGCTGAAAGACCCAGCCACGTTTCATCTTCAATGCCCTTGCGATGGAAGGAGGTTTTCACTCAAAATCTCACGATACATGGCCCATTCAATTCTTTCCTTTACACGGATCAGTCGCTGGTCCCTTTGCAGAAAAACAGCCCAAAACATGATGTTTCCACCCCCATGCTTCACAGTAGGTATGGTGTTCTTTGGATGCAACTCAGCATTCTTTGTCCTCCAAACACGACGAGTTGAGTTTTTACCAAAAATTACCATCTGACCATATGACATTCTCCCAATCTTCTTCTGGATCATCCAAATGCTCTCTAGCAAACTTCAGACGGGCCTGGACATGTACTGGCTTAAGCAGGGGGACACGTCTGGCACTGCAGGATTTGAGTCCCTGGCGGCGTAGTGTTTACTGATGGTAGGCTTTGTTACTTTGGTCCCAGCTCTCTGCAGGTCATTCACTAGGTCCCCGTGTGGTTCTGGGATTTTTGCTCACCGTTCTTTGGATCATTTTGACCCCACGGGGTGAGATCTTGCGTGGAGCCCCAGATCGAGGGAAATTATCAGTGGTCTTGTATGTCTTCCATTTCCTAATAATTGCTCCCACAGTTGATTTCTTCAAACCAAGCTGCTTACCTATTGCAGATTCAGTCTTCCCAGCCTGGTGCAGGTCTACAATTTTGTTTCTGGTGTCCTTTGACAGCTTTTTGGTCTTGGCCATAGTGGAGTTTGGAGTGTGACTGTTTGAGGTTGTGGACAGGTGTCTTAATACTGATAACAAGTTCAAACAGGTGCCATTAATACAGGTAACGAGTGAAGGACAGAGGAGCCTCTTAAAGAAGAAGTTACAGGTTGTGAGAGCCAAAAAATCTTGCTTGTTTGTAGGTGACCAAATACTTATTTTCCACCATAATTTGCAAATAAAAATCATTACAAAACCTACAATGTGATTTTCTGGATTTTTTTTCTCATTGTTGTCTGTCATGGTTTGAAGTGTACCTATGATGAAAAATTACAGGCCTCCTCTCATCTTTTTAAGTGGGAGAACTTGCACAATTGGTGGCTGACTAAATACTTTTTTGCCCCACTGTACATGCCTGCATAAATGACTATAATATAGATCATGGTATAAAACTGAACACAGTTTGTAATTCGTGGTGTGGAAAGGAATGGATGGTTTGAATACATTGACTCCATAGCATTGATTCCATAAAAAGGAGAGTTTTATGGGTATTTTCACACCTACAAGACAAGTCGATTAGTTTGTGCAAAGCTAAATCACCCACATAATGATAAGCCTTGCCTATCTAAAATGGCTACAATTCCAAGGGTGAACAGTCACATTTTCTCAAAGGCTTGTATTGAGCTAGCTAGCTTCCCTGAGGTTCCTGTGTATTTGTACTGGCTTTAATTGATTGTTGGAGGGAAATAATAATACGGAGGACGTTCTGGCTTGAGAAGGTATTTGCTCAAAATGAATTTGTCACAGTGTGTCGGATAGTCTTCTGTGTGCTGTCAAGATAAGGGGAGAACGGGTCAGTCACTGCAGAGCTATGATAGCACCGCCACAGCATTCACAACTGAACTCAATGTCATGCTGTTTCTCCGACCCTCCTGTGTGATAAAAGCAAGGAGAATAAATCAGACCATTAAGTTTATTTTGTTGTTTACTTGTACATTATATTCACATTTGCGACATTGAATCATCCATCAAATAGAATGTGGCTAATGGGCTAAATTTGTTCAAAGGCACTTACTATGTAGTAGCCATTTTGAGCCGACCATTATAATGATTTGTATCGTGACCTCTCTTTGTTGTTTTAGTCATCTATTCCTCTGGCCTCAAAGACTCACACAGACACGTACACAAATTCACACACACACACGTACACAAACACACATCGCGCGCGCACACACGCTCATACACACACACGCACATGCGCGCCCACACACACGCACGCATCGACACGCACCACAGCACGCCAGAGCACACCACACCTCCCGTGCGCCCACACGCACATACACGCACACACACACACACACACACACACACACACACACACACACACACACACACACACACACACACACACACACACACACAGTAGCATATCATCTCTCTACCACACACAGGAAAAGCGCTCCAGGCACAGGTTGTATTCGAACACATTAATTACCTTTTAATTGCCTCTAAATTGCATTATGACCCATTCCATCAATAGCACTATCTTTGTATCCGAAAGGTGTGTGTGTATGTGTGCCTACGTCCGTGGCTGTGTGTCTGCATTCACCTTTATTTTAAACCATTGACGTTTGCAATAGGGCTCCTTGGATTGTGGGGTAAGGACACCGGCAGGGTACACAAATACACAGGCAATGTCATCAGCGATAGCAAGCTTGTTGAAAGAGAGCAGATATTGCCACAGTGGAGGTAAATCAAAATGTCTTTCCATTTAATCCCCGTTGATTAAACACTGGTGTTCCAGACCTGAGGTTACTGGCTAATGCTGCTGTTAAGTTGACTCTGTGACCTTCTGTGGCTGCATATGGAGTTAGGTACAACAGGTGTATACAAACGCTTTCTCGGATAGAAACTTGACAACGATTCAGCAAGATGTGGTACATTTCAGCATCAAGTCATTGCCAGGTACAACAGGCGTATGTCAACTCTTTTGCAGGTAGTATCAATGTGAGAAAGACAAAAATACTCAACCAGCAACCACATTTTGCTCAGCCATCCTCTCTACCTGGAGTCAAACTCAGTCTAAAGGAACTCCAATGGAAACTACTGTCAGGAACAGGGCATATCTAAACAATACCTGATTACATAACCTGCGATTCCTTCAGCACGGCTAATGTAACTTCGTAACGATAGAGGGGACCATGTTTCCTAGATATAAGTTATAGAATGGAGAGGTGGCGTATCACTCCCCAAGGCAATTACAGCCAGAGGCAAAGTAGAGGTAGCTTTACTCCATGCCACAACCATCAGGCTGCATGGGAAAACAGGAGACATTCAACTTGTGTTGCCTCTAACAATACTGACAAAGAGACAACAGCTACTCTCAAACTGTGTTGCTGTATTGACAGCTTGTCCATGGAAGACGTTATTCGGTCAGAGTCCATTACAGATTAGACATTGCACATCTCATGTCGGACATTTGTGTGAAGATAGGCTACCGCTGCTCTTTTCAACACTGATTTCTCTGTATCACAAGGACTATGCATGTGGACATATATTTAAACTTACCTCTGTTCTGTCCATTGCCTCAGAGACATGCCTCAGTACGTACACACACACACACACACACACACACACACACACACACACACACACACACACACACACACACACACACACACACACACACACACACACACACACACACACACACACACACACACACACACACACACACACACACACACACACACACACACACACACACACACACACACACACACACACACACACACACACACACACACACACACACACACACACACACACAGTGTCAAGTAGGCTCAGCAGGGGTTGGACGCTGTACTCCACAGGGGCACAATGAACTTCTTTATTCCTGCCACTGTTCCCCTTCCATCACAACCCTACCCAACATGAATCTGGGACAGAATATTCACCCTGTTCAATGTCATCACAAAGGCAGCCTAAAGAACAGAACATGCCAGGAATTAATCATTTTATTTGTAGCACAGAGGGACACACACGCGCACACAAACAAGCAGAGATGCACGCATGCACGTACGCACGCACACACAGGCACACTCAGCGTCAGTCTCCTAAGGATTACCTCCAATCAGGAGTCAGAACCCTCTCCTCCTGAGCATCAGCTCTGAACTCTGACCATTAAAACTCTGTGGACCAGCACACCTTCACGCCGAGTTACCCACACACACGCTCGTACTCACACGCACACACACATAAAGGTACCCACACACACACACACACACACACACTCACACAGAAACACACACACACACACGCAAAGGTACCGACACACTCCCGCTGCACAGCGAGGTACCACTTCCGACACACTCCATTACCTTTGAGCCTGGCCAGTCTCAGAATTAATTAAAGCCTAATGTAATATAGCTACCCCCTTGTCTGTGAATGTGGCAGGCCGAGACAGAGGTTGTTAAAGGGAATTCAACCATAGCTCTATCATAGATGTTGAGGAAATGATTCTTCACCGTAAGGTGCAATTAAGAAAAGAGGATAGGTGTGACCTGGTGATGGTGAGAGAGAGAGCCTTTGGGGAAATCTTCCAAACTGCTGCACAAGGATTTTCTTTTCCCTTCTGCCACAGTCTTTGACAGGCTACTATGATTGGTAGGAGTCTGGAGGATGTTCATCGCCCATCTCTAATAATGAACATAGATATCCTCCTATGAATACAGAAGAACCCTATTTTTGAGGGATTGAATGTACCTCCATTTTGAAAGTGTTCTATTCTTGGATGTGTAAAGTATTACCGTATAAATTGTGTTGTAAGAAAGTTGAGGCTAACCATGTTGAACAGGAAAGCAGATGAGGAAAGGATGTGTCCAAAACCTTGAGCAGCAGCATAGCCTACTTCTGGAAGTCTTTTGTAAAATATATCCATCACACTACGAAATAAAGTTTCCGGTCCAACTCTGGTATCTCCCATATGGTTTGAGTAGTAGTGTGTGCATGAGTTTGACCAGCGGTTCAAGGGAAGACTCTGGCCCACCCCTCCTTTGAGCAGGCAGAGGCCAGGACCTTATTGATCCAACAGGGAGAGGAAGTTGACTCATCAAAGCCCAGAGTAGTCTCAGAGAAACCCTTTGAAAGTGGTGTTGATCAGTCCAGAAAAGATAAAAGCAAAGTCTTCCAGACTATTCAGGACTATGAACAAGGAAGCATTTGCCATTGGTTTCTTGGAGGTTTACCAGCAGAGTTGGATAGGCCAGAGAATGAGGGCAAGGTGATATAGGGACCCGATAAGGTAGTTAAATAAGTATACTGTACTAATATTTKTTGTGAAAACTTGGTATATTCAGATTTCAAGCTTATAGCATTTTGCTCCATTGAAGCATATTGGTTATACATGGATCTGGTTATAGCTAGCCTTTCTCTAGAGATTAATCAAATCATTCAAAAGAACAGATGCTGGGCTGAAGGGAGTTATAGTTTTCATTAAGCAAATATTCAGCCGAGTTCAGCGCAGAAACATGGTAATTAACTACAATGACCATAATCCATTGCGCCACTTGTTTCTGGCTRGGACAGATGGATACACTTTTACGCCTGCTACTTTAGGTTAGATACACACAGACCGTATGACAGAGGAAAGTATACAACACAACGATGAGAGGGATAGAGGCAGTTTGTGAAAGTATGCCTTATCTACTTTGAAGAACTACAGAAATGATTGTGCAGACATGTCTGCAGCATGCTTAGGCAGGCTAGCCTAGTTAAATTGGATAACTAAAGACAGTACAGTATGGGTGTAATGAACACGATGGGAGACAGAGAGCTGGTTTCAAGCGCAGGGCGCAGCAGGTGTTTATTTGTAAAGGACCACAGGAGGAGGCAGGTAGCTGGGTCCAGGGGCAGGCAGAGGGTCATACACAGGGGTCCAAAAAGGCAACATTACAGGCAGGGAAAAGGCTAGTAACGTCATCCGGGAGATCAGGCAATTGGTTGATAACAGGAAATCTGAATAGGCAAAAGGCGTCGTTAGTGAGGCAAGCAAAAACTATCATACACGGGAGGATTAAATTATGGGAAAACCAGAGCTCCGAATAGAAGTGTGTCACAAAACAAACAATACCTCAAAATGATGGGGTGCAAAGAAATTAACGAAATAGTGTGTGATAATGACATACAGGTGAGTGAACAGGTGATCAGAATTCAGGTGATTGGGATCTGGAGAGTGAGCTGCATTCAGGGGATCTATGTGTTTGAGAGTAATATACACTGAAATATATTATTATTTCACAGTCATTTCCTATTTTTCTATTGATGTCTACCCAATGTGGACCTGACAGAGACCATGGAATATTTTCAATGTTTTGGCAATTGAATGTTCCCTATTTTTGGCTTTAGAATTTCTATTAAAAAATCATAAAATAATGTTAATATTATAATTCATAATGCACTTCATGTTTATAAAACATTTGATACCGAAATCGAAACCAGATAATTTTTTAATAATGGAACCGAAACTGTACCGACCTAGAAAGGTACTAGTCGTTCAGCACTGGGTCTGGGACTGAATGTCATCAGAGATGCGTCCCTTCTAGTATCGAGGTGTTGATTACTTTAACACATTGTCATTTTACCCATCTTTCTCCTGCTCCTACAGGTATTTGCTTTGGGAGATTTCCTGTGCCCACTTTCCTCTGTCTTAACCATTAAAATAAATGTTTAGATCCCTATTTTGTCCCTACCGTAAATAATAAGTTAGAAACAATTTTACTTTGAAAAGAGGAATTCAGCTATATCTGAATTCTGCTTCAGGATATCACCACACCATCCCTCCCTTATAAGCATGGTTCACTCACCCTTCCATTTGACTTCCAAGATGGCCGCCTGTGACTAAGTAGAGGATTGAATATTTCAGGAAGTTGAGGACATCAGGCAGTCTACTGTTCATCATATTGTCTGGAAGGATACGTATTGGGAATGTGGAACCATCCATGATGTGTGAAGAGGGTGAAACAAACTCTATATATAGATGATGTATGACTATCCAAGCGAAAAACAGCTTTTTAAATATTTCATAGACGTTTCCTAACTTCTCTCTGGCAGTCAGAGAGAGAAAGAATAATCAGTTTCTATTCCTGAATTAGTTCCAGAATGTAGGGCAGTGTATCACTTTATTACCAGTCCTGATGTTGCTGCCATGTCTTCACTTTCTCACCGTAGACATAATCTGTCTCCTGGAGACAAATACTTCAGCATATGACAAGGGCACCGGGGACAATTTGTGTTCATTTCATTATATCAGACAGGCTGGGTCACTGCATGTCTCTCGTACACAAGTCAAATATTCACTAATTCAGCATTCAAAAATGTCTCCAATTTGTGGCTGTATAACAAAAGCAAACAGGTGTTTGTGTACCTTCCTGTCTCTTGGCTCATCTCCTAGTTGCCATCAAATGAGCCATCAGAATTTCCACTGAATATTCAACCCTATAAGCACCTGCTTGGTTCCCTGTGTTACTCATTCAAATAAAATCATAAACATGCAGTGACAGAGAATATCTCAGAGACAGCGCAATGTCCTGTACATATTGCAGCATATGGCACACGGTATACCTCCCATACACAATACTGATTTATTATTTTATTTTTTGCGTTTGAGCTGTCAATCAAGCTCAGTGCTCAGGCAGGTGATTGTCAGACAGCAATATTACATCACACTCATGAATTTTCATAAAAATGTTTGAGTCGTATTTTTCGTATGTTCATTTTGTCTCCTCTTCTCACGACCACTCCTCAATTTTCGACACAGGTTTGTTGTGCATATACAGTGTATTTAACTACCAGTCCAGCATAACTGTGTAACTTTCAATGTGAGTCTAAACAACTTTTATAATGATCCTCAGGGTTCCTATATGTCAGTCTGAAGAGTACAGCCTCTAATAAGCTAGCCGCTGGCGGGGCACTATGGGTACTGTGAGGAGTGGGTGTAGCACATGTGGTGTGACATCCTTTACATGGGCATCATACTGAGTGGGAATTACATGGGATCACACTCTCTTGTCACAGGTCCTGGATCAGTGTCAGATAGGCTGCACACACCTGCACCAAACTTCACATTCACAACCAACGATAAAATGCTAACCATGCCTAAAAAATAAATTTGCAATCTCACAGTACAGCCACTGTATGTTCATTAGTTTATCACTAGAAATGTCGATGCAGTAATTTTGACTGCATATGAATTTAAAATAGAAATAGTGAAAAAATCTATCTCTGATTGGGCTCTGTCCCTTGCTAGATTTGTGACAATGCCTGTCTCCTTGTCTCCTAGAGTGAATAATTGCAGTTACAGTTACTGGAGCTGTTTCATTAAAACTGGTCTCTGCTCTTCATGTATTACAACTCCTTCTCTCTCTCCTTCCCTCTTTCTCCCACCCTCTCTCCCCTTCCTTCCCTCCCTCTCTCTCCATCCCACACCATCTCTCCATCCCACACCATCRCTCCTGCCCTCCCTCCCTCCTTCCTTCCTTCCCTCCCTCCCAGGTTGCATGCAGGCAGTGACCATATAGACCACACACTGGTTTTCATTACCGACCCTGAGGTAACCTGTTAACTCCCAGTCACACTGGTTTTCATTACTGACCCTGAGGTAACCTGTTAACTACCAGTCACACTGGTTTTCATTACTGACCCTGAGGTAACCTGTTAACTCCCAGTCACACTGGTTTTCATTAACAGAGTTGGTAGGACACCCTGGAGAGTGCCTCACTTCTGTTAACTCCCAGTCACACTGTTTCATTACTGACCCTGAGGATACCTGTTAACTCCCAGTCACACTGGTTTTTCATTACCGACCCTGAGGTAACTTGTAACTCCCCAGGCAACTGGTTTTCAATTACACGACCCTGAGTAACCTGTTAACTCGCAGTCACACTGGTTTTCATTACCGGACCCTGAGTAACCTGTTAACTCCAGTCACACTGGTTTTTCATTACGACCTGAGGTAACCTGTACTCCAGTCACACTGGTTTGCATTACGACCCCTGAGGTAACCTGTTAACTCCCCAGTCAAACTGGTTTTCATTACCGACCCTGAGGTAACCGTTTAACTCCCAGCTCACAACTGGTTTTCATACGGACCCTGAGGTACCTGTTAACTCCCAGTCACACTGGTTTTCATTACGGACCCTGAGGTAACCTGATATAAACCCACAGTCACACTGGTTGTCTTCAATCGACCCTGAGGTAGGACCCTGTTACGTCCCAGTCACACGGTTTCATTACACTGAACCCTGAACGTAACCTGTATATCCCAGTCACACTGGTTTTCATTACTGACCCTAAGTAACCTGTTAACTCCCAGTCACACTGGTTTCATCTACGACCCTGAGGTAACCTGTTAACTCCCAGTCACACTGGTTTTCATTACTGACCCTGAGGTAACCTGTTAACTCCGCAGTCACACTGGTTTCATACGACCCTGAGGTAACTGTTAACTCCCCGTCACACTGGTTTTCATTACTGACCCTGAGGTAACCTGTAAACTCCCAGTCACACTGGTTTTCATTACTGACCCTGAGGTTACCTGTTAACTCCCAGTCACACTGGTTTATTACTCGACCTGAGGTAACCTGTTAACTCCCAGTCACACTGGTTTTCATTACGACCCTGAGGAACCTGTTAACCTCCCAGTCACACTGGTTTTCATCTACTGACCCTGAGGTAACCTTTAACTCCCAGTCACACTGGTTTTCATTACACACCCTGAGGTAACCTGTTAACTCCCAGTCACACTGGTTTTCATTACTGACCCTGAGGTAACCTGTTAATCTCCAGTCACACTGGTTTTCATTACGACCTGAGGTAACCTGTTAACTCCCAGTCACACTGGTTTCATTACTGACCCTGAGGTAACCTGTTAACTCCCAGTCACACTGGTTTTCATTACGACCCCTGGGATAACCGTTAACTCCCAGTCACACTGGTTTTCATTACCAGACCCTGAGGTAACCTGTTAACTCCATCACACTGGTTTTCATTACTGACCTGAGGTAACCTGTTAACTCCCAGTCACACTGGTTTTTCATTACAGACCCTGAGGTAACCTGTTAACTCCCAGTCACACGGTCTTTCATTACCGACCCTGAGGTAACCTGTAAACTCCCAGTCACACTGGTTTCATTACTGACCCTGAGGTAACCTGTTAACTCCCAGTCACACTGGTTTTCATTACCGACCCTGAGGTAACCTGTTACTCCCAGTCACACTGGTTTTCATTACCGACCCTGAGGTAACCTGTTAACTCCCAGTCGCACTGTTTTCATTACGACCCTGAGTAACCTGTTAACTCCCAGGTCACACTGGTTTCATTACTGACCCTGAGGTAACCTGTTAACTCCCAGTCACACTGGTTTTTCATTACGACCCTGAGGTAACCTGTTAACTCCCAGTCACACTGGTTTTCATTACGACCCTGAGGTAACCTGTTAACTCCCAGTCACACTGGTTTTCCATTACCGACCCTGAGGTAACCTGTTAACTCCCAGTCACACTGGTTTTCATTACTCGACCCTGAGGTAACCTGTTAACTCCCAGTCACACTGGTTTTCATTACCGACCCTGGGTAACCTGTTAACTCCAGTCACACTGGTTTTCATACTAGACCCTGAGGTAACCTGTTAACTCCCAGTCACACTGGTTTTCATTACCGACCTCGAGGTAACCTGTTAACTCCCAGTCACACTGGTTTTCATTACGACCCTGAGGTAACCTGTTAACTCCCAGTCACACTGGTTTTCATTACGACCTCTGAGGTAACCTGTTAACTCCCAGTCACACTGGTTTCATTACTGACCCTGAGGTAACCTGTTAACTCCCAGTCACACTGGTTTTCATTACTGACCCTGAGGTAACCTGTTAACTCCCAGTCACACTGGTTTCATTACTGACCTGGGGTAACCTGTTAACTCCCAGTCACACTGGTTTTCATTACCGACCCTGAGGTAACCTGTTAACTCCCAGTCCACACTGGTTTTCATTACAGACCCTGAGGTAACCTGTTAACTCCCAGTCACACTGGTTTTTCATTAGACCTGAGGTAACCTGTTAACTCCCAGTCACACTGGTTTCTCATTACTGCACCTGAGGTAACCTGTTAACTCCAGTCACACTGGTTTTCATTACTCGACCCTGAGGTAACCTGTTAACTCCCAGTCACACTGGTTTTCATTACTGACCCTGAGGTAACCTGTTAACTCCCAGTCACACTGGTTTTCATTACCGACCCTGAGGTAACCTGTTAACTCCCAGTCACACTGGTTTTCATTACTGACCCTGAGTAACCTGTTAACTCCCAGTCACACTGGTTTTCATTACGACCCTGAGTAACCTGTTAACTCCCAGTCACACTGGTTTTCATTACCGACCCTGGGTAACCTGTAAACTCCCAGTCACACTGGTTTTCATTACTGACCCTGAGGTAACCTGTTAACTCCCAGTCAACACTGGTTTTCATTACCGACCCTGAGGTAACCTGTTAACTCCCAGTCACACTGGTTTTCATTACTGACCCTGAGGTAACCTGTTAACTCCCAGTCACACTGGTTTTCATTACGGACCCTGAGGTAACCTGTTAACTCCCAGTCACACTGGTTTCATTACTGACCCTGAGGTAACCTGTTAACTCCAGTCACACTGGTTTTCATTACCGACCCTGAGGTAACCTGTTAACTCCCAGTCACACTGGTTTTCATTACTGACCCCTGAGGTAACCTGTTAACTCCCAGTCACACTGGTTTCATTACGACCCTGAGGTAACTGTTAACTCCCAGTCACACTGGTTTCTACTGACCCTGGGGTAACCTGTAAAACTCCCAGTCACACTGGTTTTCATTACAGACCCTGAGGTAACCTGTTTACCTCCCAGTCACACTGGTTTTCATTACAGACCCCTGAGGTAAACCTGTTACCTCCCAGTCACCACTGGTTTTCATTACCGACCCTGGGGTAACCTGTTACTCCCAGTCACACTGGTTTTCATTACCGACACCTGGAGGTCAACCTGTTAACTCCCAGTCACACTGGTTTTCATTACTGACCCTGAGGTAACCTGTTAACTCCCAGTCACACTGGTTTTCATTACAGACCTGAGGAACCTGTATAACTCCCAGTCACACTGGTTTCATTAACCAGACCCTGAGGTAACCTGTTAAACTCCCAGTCACACTGGTTTTCATTCCCGACCCTGAGGTACCTGTTAACTCCCAGTCACACTGGTTTTCATTACTGACCCTGAGGTAACCTGTTAACTCCCAGTCACACTGTTTTTCATTACCGACCCTGGGTAACCCTGTTAACTCCCAGTCACACTGGTTTTCATTACCGACCCTGAGGTAAACCTGTTAACTCCCAGTCACACTGGTTTTCATTACCGACCCTGAGAGTAACCTGTTAACTCCAGCCACCACTGGTTTTCATTACCGACCCTGAGGTAATGTCTACTCCCAGTCACACTGGTTTTCATTACCGACCCTGAGGTAACCTGTTAACTCCCAGTCACACTGGTTTTCATTACTGACCCTGAGCGTAACCTGTTTACTCCCAGTCACACTGGTTTTCATTACTGCCCTGAGGTAACCTGTTAACTCCCAGTCACACTGGTTTTCATTACCGACCCTGGGGTAACCCTTTAACTCCCAGTCACACTGGTTTTCATTACCGACCTGAGGTACACTGTTAACTCCCAGTCACACTGGTTTTCATTACTGACCCTGAGGTAACCTGTTAACTCCCAGTCACACTGGTTTTCATTACCGACCCTGAGGTAACCTGTTAACTCCAGTCACACTGGTTTTCATTAACTGACCCTGAGGTAACCTGTAACTCCCAGTCACACTGGTTTCATTACCGACCCTGAGGTAACCTGTTAACTCCCAGTCACACTGGTTTCATTACTGACCCTGAGGTAACCTGTTAACTCCAGTCACACTGGTTTTCATTACCGACCCTGAGGTAACCTGTTAACTCCCAGTCACACTGGTTTCATTACTGACCCTGAGTAACCTTTACTATCCCAGTCACACTGGTTTTCATTACAGACCCTGAGGTACATGTTAACCTCCAGTCACACTGGTTTTCATTACCGACCCTGGGTAACCTGTTAACTCCCAGTCACACTGGTTTTCATAACAGACCCTGAGGTAACCTGTTAATCTCCAGTCACACTGGTTTTCATTACAGACCCTGAGGTAACCTGTTAACTCCCAGTCACACTGGTTTTCATTACCGTGACCGCTGGGTGGTAACCTGTTAACTCCCAGTCACACTGGTTTTCATTACAGACCCTGAGGTAACCTGTTAACTCCCAGTCACACTGGTTTTCATCACGTACCCTGAGGTAACCTGTTAACTCCCAGTCACACTGGTTTCATTACACGACCCTGAGTAACCTGTTAACTCCCAGTCACACGTGGTTTCATTACCGACCCTGAGGTAACCTGTTAATCCCAGTCACACTGGTTTTCATTACCGACCCTGGAGGTGACCTGTTAACTCCCAGTCACACTGGTTTCACTTACTGACCCTGAGGTAACCTGTTAACTCCAGTCACACTGGTTTTCATTACCGACCCGGGGTAACCCTGTTAACTCCCAGTCACACCTGGTTTCATTACCGACCTGAGGTAACCTGTTAACTCCAGTACACTGGTTTTCATTACCGACCCTGAGGAACCTGTTAATTTCCCAGTCACACTGGTTTTCATTACCGACCCTGAGGTAACCTGTTAACTCCCAGTCACACTGGTTTTCATTACTGACCCTGAGGTAACCCTGTTAACTCCCAGTCACACTGGTTTTCATTACTGACCCTGAGGTAACCCTGTTAACTCCCAGTCACATTGTCAGAGTCAATCATTCTCTCCTAATGATGAGAACAATATCTGACTCTCTATAGCCAACAGATGGAATAGGTTCATCTTCAGGTGCACATGTCAGTTGGTAAGAGGTCACATTGATTAGTGACATAAACCCGGTTAACATCCAACCGTTTTATGCGAGTAAAGAACATTTCTGATTTAAAAAAAAGGTCACGACAGGCCTGATTGAAACAGCTAATTTGTTGGTAAACTTTCCAAATGTAAAGAAAACAAAATACACTACACAAGGTTGGATCTTTTTGTGTCTGTAAAATAAATTATGTGAGAAATGGCGGGGGAAGCGCTACGACTCGGGAAAGCATGCAGTTTATTAGCTACATGTGAAATAAGTTATGATGAACTTCACAGGGTGGTGACAGTGCAAGGTGATGAGCTTGATGCCTCTTTCCAATAAATATTGAGGGACTTATTCTGGTGACATGATGATCGATGCTTGGCTGCCGTTCGACAAGTAAAAATAATATTTTCCTTTTGTCCATAATAATCTCATCATGTAGGCTATATCCGTACTGTATCTGCTAGCTGTTGGCTAGAGCGCACGTGCCAATTACAATTCGTAGAGTGGAAAATGGAATTTAAGCCCAATAGGTATTTTTATGTGCACTACATCATCACGCACAGTCTTTTATCCATTACACGTCAATTTAATGGAAACATCTCTGGTGGGAAAATGTGCATATTGTTTTAAATGCAGAGTTTAGAATATTCACAGGAAAATCTTTCTCCAATTGGATTCAAACTTTTTTGAGATATCGATCTGATACAAGCTGTTTAGTAATAATACATTATTCAAAATATGTAGAAGGTCAACATTAGGTGACCATATCTCACATTATAAAGTAAATGTTTTACCATACATTTCAGGCACAATCTCGCCTCAAAATATCCTTCAGTGAGAAAGACAAGGTCACAACGTTAAATGCTGTGCATCTACGCTCGAGCTCACCATCCATCACATTTACATTGATTTAATTGCCACTATAGTCTGTGTGTCCTTGGATATTCCCCCAAAAATGCTGGTAAGAGCTAAGGGTTGTGGYTAGTTTGAGGTGATAAAAGCGGTCCCATGGAGAGTTGGAGGGTTAATTACAAGTCTACCCCACGGCCAGTCATATGGAAGTCAATCTGCTCCAGGGTATCACTGCGTTCCAAAGGACACTATTCCCTGTATAGTGCACTAGTTTTGATCAGTGCCCATAGGACTGTCACCTTTTCTCCTTATCCTCTCTTCTCCTGATCGGTTTCCATCAATGCATTAATGTCCTGTGCCTGCGAAAGCTTGATCTGTTAGTCAATCATCCACACATACAGAATGTGCTGAATGGATTAGAAGAGGGATTGATACAGCAACGAGAGAGAACTATCTCAATCCTTTCTGGAATCTTAACGGCATTACCTGAGCAATTATCAGATATGTTTATTTGTGATATGATGAAGGTCACCATAACTCGGCCCATAGGCTTATTTACATAGCGTGAAGCTGATGCATCGTGCATGAATTATATGTTACTACTAATAACACAACTGTTCTATGGGTTTTAGTGCTCTTGAAATGTAATAGGATTGTGACTCAGTAGCCATAGAATGTGAGGAACGTTCCTATCCTGCATATTAAGTATATTGAAAAAGTATATAGGAAAAGTTCAAAGAAGAGACTCTAGAGGATTAGCGTTTACTGGGCGTGTCCACCCTGTGCTGGCGCTCCACAGACGGACTTTTATCAGGACTCAATCTTTATCGGTGACGCCCCAGGTTACATCCATATTGAATTAGCCAACATCAAAGAGATTTCAGATGACTAGGCTCCAAAGATAACATTTTATTTTTATCCCCTGATTATAACTGAAACGTTTTAGGAGGATCATTGTGCTTCAGACCCAAACAGAGATAGTTGTATTTAAATCATCAGTGATAAAATAATTACATCTAAACAATCAAAGTAATGATAAGATATTGATGTAAGATAGGTTTGACTTGCACCACAGACTGTTGAAGGACCACCATAAGATATTATAATGACTTGGTGAATAGAACATCCGTTTAGGAATAATTGCTTAGATACCATGAAGATYTTCACCAGTAAAACATGCATCAATTCCACTCAATTGACATACAATACATCTGTTATTTTAAACAGCATAGACCTATACTAAAACCGCTATGCAGTCACCCTGCCTCACAAAAAGGTGTCTGTCTTGTTGTGATGTGTGGCAACACAAGATAATTAGGCCTTCTGTTACTTTCCTTCTTTAGAGAGAGAGAGGTGTTGGTGTTCGTTATCACGACCGGACTGGAGCGAGTCATTTACGCTTTTCTGTGTCGTCAAGGACTAACAAAGCAAGAGCAGAGGATGAAAATAAAAAAAACAGATGCTGTTGTCATGCTTATAGGCACCGGGTAAACGCAGGGTCCCTGTTGAATTTAGAGTGAAGGGCGCAGTGGCCTAAAACTACACCCATCCTGACAGTCCGACGGTGCTTTGATTTATGGTTTTACAAGGCAGGATGTACACAACCCGCAGACTAATTGCTCAACTCAAAGGCTAATTCTATTACCTGCCTATGGGAGGCGGACGCAGATGGATTTTTATATCGCTCCAAGAATTGTRCTAAAGATGGATCATTTTGCAGTCTAATCGACAGACTGTTTGGCCAATCTTTGAAAATTTGTCACTGATATGTTTTCCTGTGCGGTGCTCTAGAAGACAGCCTGATTTTTTGTTGAGGACAGAAATATTGCATTCAAAGTTCAAATCTATTTATTGGATAGGAAGATTGGGATCCACAAGTCTACATAATCCAGATGGATTTTACAACTCTAAGGGAAACTTAAGGGGAAGATCCCGATAAACCATATTGTCCTAAGAAACCATAATGAATGTGACTGTGTTTCGTGCAGCTTTTAAATAAGGGACAACAAATTACATACAACCCAGCAGAACCCACCTACCAGAAAACACTGTAACCGACGGCAAAACTTGAGGTGGTCAGCTAACTGTCACTATGCTGAGAGATGTTGACCTGACTTGGCTACTCTGCTCTCCCCTGTCGTTAACATGCCAATCACAGTTCAGGAGCACCCTGGGATCTAATCAATCAGTCTGATTGGGAGTGTTACAAACTAGCTGCTATCAGCAGAGGTCCTGCCTGTTGCTGCCACTTAGCCATCCGATGCTGCAGGTTTAGAGAGCATCATAATTAGGACCAATGGATAAGTCCTTACTCATCTCACCTCCCCTGGATGGTATATGAACAGCAGGATTACCAGATTGACTTTGCACTGTAGGGTTAAAAAACACATATGATTAAAGTGTTCTTACTGGTCTGGATGTGGTTTTCTAGGGTAGCACTTTTCCAGTAGAATACCCTTCAGACATTGTTATCTGTATAGAGCAAACAGTTTGAGAGAGAGAGAGAGAGAGAGAGAGAGAGAGAGAGAGAGAGAGAGAGAGAGAGAGAGAGAGAGAGCTGATTCACCAATGATTACCAGTTTTGCTCCTCTCCCTCTTCTTCTCTGCTGAACCAATGCTATGCTGTCCATCTCCCCCGCCTGTCAATACGGCCTGATGGGCCTTTTACACAAGTATCAATGCTTAACCACCCTCTCCCATTGACTCAGCTATTACACGCTAATTGACTTGAGATTTATTATCATCGCCACTATAATGGTAGTGTCGACAGTGACTGCTGATAAAAACCCTTCTGGTAAAATTAAACACTCTCTGTTTCTCTCTGTTTCTGTTACCCTTCTGGTAAAATTAAACACTCTCTGTTTCACACTGTGTGTGTGTATGCGTGTGTGTGATGCTAACTCTACTGTCCTGGGATTGGGCTCATTAGAGACAAACATACAGCATCCACATTTCCCCTCCCCTTCACTATAGCTGGATAGCTACAGGTAGCTACCAAAATAATGAAAAAACTTGTGATGATGAGGGATACAAAGTATATTGAAAGCAGGTGCTTCCACACAGGTGTGATTCCTGAATTAAATGAGCAATTAACATCCCATTACAATGCATTCGGAAAGTATTCAGACCCCTTGACTTTTTCCACATTTTGTTACCTTACAGCCTTATTCTAAAATAGATTAAATATTTATTTTTTCATCAATCTACACATAATAGCCCATAATGACAAAGCAAAAACAGGTTTTTAGAAATGTTTGCAAATATATGTGTAGATTGATAAGGAGACAAATCTAATTAATCCATTTTAGAATAAGGCTGTAACGTAACAAAATGTGGAAAAAGTCAATTGGTCAGAATACTTTCCGAATGCACTATATGCTTGCGGTCATGTACACTGAGTGTGCAAATCACTCAAATCACACACTTGCTCTTTCCATGACATAGACTGACCAGGGGAATCCAGGTGAAAGCTATGATCCCTTATTGATGTCACTTGTCATATCCACCTCAATAAGTGTAGATGAAGGGGAGGATTTTTAAGCCTTGAGACAATTGAGACATGGATTGTGTAAGTGTGCCATTCAGATAGTGAATGGGCAAGACAAAATATTGAAATGCATTTCAGCGGGGTATGGTCATAGGTGCCAGGCGCACCGGTTTGTGTCAAGAACTGCAACGCTGCTAGGTTTTTCATGCTGAACAGTTTTCTTGCGTATCAAGAATGGTACACCACCCATTATTTTGCTTACCATGGCCCCATAGGATGACAATGCCCCCATCCACAAGACACGAGTGGTCACTAAATGGTTTGATGAGCATGAAAACTATTTAGAATATATGCCATCTCAGTCACCAGATCTCAACCCACTTGAACACTTATGGGAGATTTTGGAGCGACGCCTGAGACAGCGTTTTCCGCCACCATCAACAAAACACCAAATTATGGAATTTCTTTACATTAGGGAGGCAGTGAGAAGTTCTAGCCTCTGGCAATGGCCCTCCATCATGACAGAAGAAAGCAGTGGGTAGCTAACAACAGACAACCATCGAACTCTGTCAATCAAAGCCATCCTTCACTAAGTTTAGCATAAAGAGACAGAGGCTGTGTCCCAAATGGCGTCAAGTCCCTATGTAGTGCATTACTTTTAACCAGAGCCCTACGGCGACCAATTTTGACAAGAGCCCAAATGGCAGCCAATTCCCTATGTAGTGCACTACTTTTGGGTCCTGGTCAAAAGTAGTGCACTTCAGTACATAGGGAATAGGGTGCCATTTGGGACTCAATTGAGTGGGCTGTGCTAGGAGGAAGCCTTCCAGAGAAACAAGCAGGCAGGACGCTACAACAACATCAACTCTGGCCATAGCCGAATTAAGTATGGGTGCTGAAACACCCAGTGAAAAATCTGAAAAATAGAACACTTTTTTAGTGCACTGGGCGTTTACTAGTCCTGTATTAGCGGACCGATATAGTCGTCTGTAGCGCTGGCAAAATGTTTTTTTTTTCAGCACAGCATGTATAATATGTTTTGAATTTGGAAAACGTACAATATGTTATGAATTTGCTAAACATATGATATGTTATGAATTCTAGCTAGGTGGCTAACATCAGCTAGCTGGATAATGTTAGCTAGCTAGCTAATCTGATGCTAGAAGTTAGGGGTTAAGGTTAGGTTTAAGTTTAGGAGTTAGTTTAAAGGGTTAAGGTTAGGGTTAGGGAAAGGGTTAGATAAAAATGTTTAAGTTAGGGTTAGGGGAAGGGTTACCTAACATGCTAAGTAGTTGCAAAGTAACTAAAAAGTAGTAAGTAGTTAAAAAGTTAGCTAAAATGCTAAAGTTGTCCGTGATGAGATTTAATTTTGCAATCCTTTGGGTTTCTAGACGTTCGCGTTATATACCCGACCAACCACCCTACTTCAGTTTTTGCCTTTAGTGCGTGAAGATGGCGCCGACAGATTGGGCATCTCTGCTTCGAGCTCCTAAGCAACTTTGCAGTATTTCGMTTTTTTGTGTGTTATTTCTTACATTATTAGCCCAGGAAATGTTTTGTGTTATTACATACAGCCGGAAATAACTTTTGAATATCAGAGCGACGGTAACTCACCAGCATTACGACCGGCAATACGACTTTCCGGAATTGGATCCTTTGTTCTTACCCCCTAGGGGAATTGAACTGATTACAGAGGCTGATCCAAAACACAGCCGAAGGAGAAGAGGTATTCGGACTGGACTTCTAGGAAGCGCGCACACCATCCACAGCTTCTGAGTATATTACACGCTAATGTTCAGTCTCTGGATAATAAAGTCGATGAGCTCAGGGCGAGAATCTCCTTCCAGAGAGACATCAGAGATTGTAACATACTCTTTCACGGAAACATGGCTCTCTCGGGAAATACTGTCTTTGTCCATACAGCCAGATGGGTTCTCAGTACATCGCGCAGACAGGAATAAAGAACTCCCCAGGAAGAAAGGTGGGGGTGTATGTTTCATGATTAGTTACTCATGGTGTGATTGTGATAACATACAGAAACTCAAGTATTTTTGTTCACCCTACACGGAATACCTCACAATCAAATGCAGACCGTATTACCTCCCAAGAGAATTCTCTTCGGTTATAGTCACAGCCGTGTATATTCCCCCTCAAGCCGATACCACCACGGCTCTAAAAGAACTTCACTGGACTTTATGCAAAATAGAAACCGCATATCCTGAGGCCGCATTTATTGTAGCTGGGGATTTTAAATAAGCAAATTTGAGTATAAGGGTTCCGAAGTTCTACCAACACATTGACTGTACCACTTGCTCTGAGAAAACATTAGACTACTGCTACTCAGCTTTTCGAAATGCTTGCAAGGCACTCCCCCGCCCTGCCTTTGGCAAATCTGATCACAACTCCATTTTGCTCATCCCTTCCTATAGGCAGAAACTCAAACAGGAAGTACCCGTGCTAAGGACAATTCAATGCTGGTCTGACCAATTGGAATCCACGCTTCAAAATTATTTTGATCACGCAGACTGGGATATGTTCCGGGTAGCCTCTGAGGATAACATTACGAATACACGGATACGGTGACTGAGTTTATCAAGAAGTGTATAGGAGATGTTGTACCCCACTGTGTCTATTTAAACATACCCTAACCAGAAACTGTGGATGGATGGCAGCATTCGTGCAAAACTGATAGCGCAAACCACCGCATTTAAAAATGGCAAGGTGGCTGGGAATATGGCCGAATACAAAGAGTGTAGTTATTCCCTCCGTAAGGCAATCAAACAGGCAAAACGTCAGCATAGAGAGAAAGTGGAGTCGCAATTCAACGGCTCAGACACGAGACGTATGTGGCAGGGCTACAGACAGTCACAGACTACAAAGGGAAAACCAGCCACGTCACGGACACCGACGTCTTGCTTCCGGGCAAGCGAAACAACTTCTTCGCCCGCTTTTAGAATAACACAGTGCCACCGACGCAGCCCGCTACCAAGGACTGTGGGCTCTCCTTCTCCTTGGCCGACGTGAGTAAGACATTTAAGCATGTTAACTCTCGCAAGGCTGTTAGCCCAGAAGGTATCCCCAGCCGCGTCCTCAGAGCATACACAGACTAGCTGGCTGGAGTGTTTACGGACATATTCAATCTCTCCCTATCCATGTCTGCTGTCTCCACATGCTTTAAGATGTCCACCATTGTTCCTGTACCCAAGAAAGCAAAGGTAACTGAACTAAATTACTATCACCCCATAGCACACACTTCTGTTATCATGAAGTTCTTTGAGAGGCTAGTTACCCTAGACCCATTTAAATTTGCTTACCGCTCCAATAGATTCACAGATGATGCAATCGCCATCGCACTGCACACTGCCCTTTCCCATCTGGACAAGAGGAATACTTATGTTAGAATGCTGTTCATTGACAATAGCTCAGCATTCAACACCATAGTACCCTCCAAGCTCATCATTAAGCTCGGGCCATGGGTCTGAACCCCGCCCTGCGCAACTGGGTCCTGGATTTCCTGACGGGCCGCCCCCAGGTGGGGAAAGTAGGAAACAACACCTCCACTTCACTGATCCTCAACACAGGGGCCCCACAAGGGTGCGTGCTAAGCCCCTTCATGTACTCCCTGCTCACCCATGACTGCGTGGCTTTGCACGCCTCCAACTCAATCAACAAGTTTGCAGACTGATTACCGACAAGACAACCTATACGGAGGAGGTGAGGGCCCTGGGAGTGTGGTTCCAGGAAAATAACCTCTCACTCAATGTCGACAAAATAAAGGAGCTGATAGTGGACTTCAGATAACAGCAGAGGGAGCACACCCCTCTCCACATCGACAGGACCGCAGTGGAGCAGGTGAAAAGCTTCAAGATCCTCGGCGTACACATCACTGACGATCTGAAATGGTCCACCAACACAGACAGTGTGGTGAAGAAGGCGCAACAGCATCTCTTCAACCTCAGGAGGCTGAATAAATTAGGCTTGGCACCTAAAACCCTCACAAGCTTTTACAGGTGTACAACTGAGAGCATCCTATCGGGCTGTATCACTGCCTGGTACGGCAACTGCACCTCCCGCAACTGCAGGCCTCTCCAGAGGGTGGTGCGGTCTGCGCAATGCATCACCGGGGGCAAACTACCTGCCCTTCAGGACACCTACAGCACCCGATGTCACAGGAAAGCCATAAAGATCATTAAGGACAACATCACCCGAGCCACTGCCTGTTCACCCCGCTATCATCCAGAAGACGAGGTCAGTACAGATGCATCAAAGCTGGGACCGATAGATTGAAAAACAAGCTTCTATCTCAAGGCCATCAGACTGTTAAATAGCCATCACTAGGCGGCTTCCACACAGTTACGTAACTCTGCACCTTAGAGGCTAATGGCCCTTATACTGTACATAGACTTGAAATCGCTG
This sequence comes from Salvelinus sp. IW2-2015, assembly GCF_002910315.2. NCBI lineage: Eukaryota > Metazoa > Chordata > Actinopteri > Salmoniformes > Salmonidae > Salvelinus > Salvelinus sp. IW2-2015. Next base: position 37,200,254 of record NC_036854.1, read on the forward strand.
GCCACTTTAATAATGGAAAACTAGTCACTTTAAAAATGTTTACATATCTTTGCTTTACTCATCTCATATGTATATACTGTATTCTATTCTACAACCTCAATAACATCTGCTAAACATGTGTATGTGACCCATAAAATTTGATTTGCTTTTGATTTAAGTAATCATCTGTTTTATGTAACCACACAATATCAAATCAAATCAAACTTTATTTGTCACATGCGCCGAATACAACAAGTTCAGACCTTACCGTGAAATGCCTACTTACAATCCCTTAAGTGCAGTTCAAGAAGAGTTAAGACAATGTTCACCAAATAAACTAAAGTAAAAAATAGCACAATAATGAGGCTATATACGGGGGTACTGGTATCGAGTCAGTGTGCGGGGGTACAGGTTAGTTGAGGTAATTTGTACATGTAGGTAGAGGTGACGCATAGATAATAAACAGCGAGCAGCAGCAGTGTACAAAACAAATGGGGGGGGGTCAATGTAAGCAGTTGCCATACCAGGCGGTGATGCAACCGGTCAGGATGCTCTCGATGGTGCAACTGTAGAACTTTTTGAGGATCTGGGGACCCATGTCAAATCTTTTCAGTCTCCTGAGGGGAAAAGGTTTTGTTGTGCCCTCTTCACAACTGTCCAGGATCCAGTTGCAGAGGGAGGTGTTTAGTCCCAGGGTCCTTAGCTTAGTGATGAGCTTTGTGGGCACTATGGTGTTGAACGCTGAGCTCTAGTCAATGAACAGCATTCTCACTTAGGTGTTCCTTTTGTACAGGTGGGAAAGGGCAGTGTGATTGAGATTGCGTCATCTGTTGATCTGTTAGGGCAGTATGTGAATTGGTGTGGGTCTAGATTATCCGGAAGGATGCTGTTAATGTGAGCCATGACCAGCCTATCAAAGCACTTCATGGCTACCGACGTGAGTGCTACGTGGCGTTAATCATTTAGGCAGGTTACCTTCTCTTCCTTGGGCACAGGGCCTATGGTGGTCTGCTTGAAACATGTAGGTGTTACAGACTCAGTCAGGGATAGGTTGAAAATGTCAGTGAAGACACTTGCCAGTTGGTCCATGCATGCTTTGAGTAATCCATCTGGTCCCACGGCTTTGTGAATGTTGATCTGTTTAAAGGTCTTGCACACATCGGCTACCGAGTGCGTTATCACACAGTCATCCAGAACAGCTGGTGCTCTCGTGCATGCTTCAGAGTTGCTTGCCTCGAAGCGAGCATAAAAGGTATTTAGCTCGTCTGGTAAGCTCACGTCACTGGGCAGCTCAAGTCTGGGTTTCCCTTTGTAGTCCTTAATAGTGATAAAGCCCTGTCACATCCGACGAGCGTCAGAGCCAGTGTTGTAGGATTCAATCTTAATCCTGTATTGACACTTTGCTTGTTTGATGGTTCATCTGAGAGCATAGTGGGATTTCTTATAAGCGTCCAGATTAGTGTCCCGCTTCTTGAAAGTGGCAACTCTAGTCTTTAGCTCGATGTGGATGTTGCCTGTAATCTATGGCTTCTGGTTGGGATATGTATGTACGGTCTGTGGCCAGCATCGGTCTGTGGTGMTAAATAGACGGCTATGAATAATATAGATGAGAACTCTCTTGGTAGATTGTGTGGTCTACAGCTTATCATAAGGTACTCTACCTCAGGCGAGCAATACCTTGAGACTTCTTTAGCGCACCAGCTGTTATTGACAAAAAGACACACATCCCCCACCCCTCATTTCACCAGACGTAGCATCTCTGTTCTGCCGGTGCATGGAAAATCCCGCCAGCTCTATATTATCTGTGTCGTCGTTCAGCCACGACTCGGTAAAACACAAGATATTACAGTTTTCTATTTTTTCTTCACACAAATGATGGGGATCTGGGCCTGTTCCCGGGAGAGCAGTATATCCTTCTCGTCGGACTCGTTAAAGGAAAAGGCTTCTTCCACTTCGGGTAACATATCATACTGATTTGAGTGTCCCGGATATACATTTACTATGTTACATCTAGTCTGTAAGACCAGGCTGAGACCTTAAACCTCTTAGCGCTAGGGGTCAGAATTGTGTTGTTTTTTAAAATAACGTGCCCAACGTAAATGGACATTTTCTCTGGCCCAGATCGTAGAATATGCATATAATTTACAGTTTAGGATAGAAAACACTCCAAAGTTTCCAAAACTGTCAATATATTGTCTATGAGTAAAACAATACTTTTTCTGCATGCGAAAACCTGAGAAAAAGTAACCCGGAAGTGATATTTTTTTTAAATCTGTGTTTCCTGGCCCGCCTATCCTCCATTTAAAGGGGTATCAACCAGATTCCTTTTCCAATGGCTTCCTCAGGCTGTTTCCCAGGCTTTAGACATAGTTTCAGGCTTTTATTTTGAAAAATGAAAGAGTTTTTTCAAAACTAGTCAAGTGTCCCCGAATAGTTCCTGCGCGCGCGAGAGGAGCTCACCATTTTCCTTTCGTCTCTGAATGAATAGGTTATGGTCCGGTTGAAATATTATCGATTATGTTTGTTAAAAACAACCTGAGGATTGATTATAAAAAACATTTGACATGTTTATACGACCATTACTGATACTTTTTGGAATTTGTCGAACGGAACACGGCTTTGATTTTCTGAGCATAATGCGCAACCCAAATGGCGGTTTTTGGTGATAAAAGTAATATTTATCGAACAAAAATAACACTTGTTGTGTAACTGGGAGTCTCGTGAGTGGAAACATCTGAAGATGATCAAAGGTAAGCGATTAATTTCATTGCTTTTCTGACTTTCGTGACCAAGCTAATCAAGCTAATATAAGGCTAGCTTGTTGTAGCATTGAAAGCTACACTCACAAAAGCTTGGATTTCTTTCATTGTAAAGAATATTTTCAAAATCTGACATGATAGGTGGATTAACAACAAGCTATGGTGTGTTTTGGTATATTTCACTTGTGATTGCATGATTATAAATATTTGTAGTAATATTTTTGCATTTGGCGCACTGCAATTCTAGCGGTTGTTTAGGAAAGTGAACCCGTATTCGGTATCCGTAGCGCAGAGAAGTTAAACAAGTTGTGTGTGAAAAAATACTGAACATACGTGGAGCCTGAATCTCTGGGCTGTTAGTATGTTAGGATTTCATGTTGCGCTATTAGGGAGAGAGATTTACATAAATGTTTATGTCAGACTGTGGGAGTATTCACAGCATGGTGAATCTGCCAATATTTTCCTCACAGTCTACAAGAACTTATGTTAGGTGTTGATCATTCTGTGCCAGCTGGGATTTTATTGTTAGGCTGCACCTACAGTTAGTAAGCTCAAAAGAAATATGGCAGCTTTTCATGTTACCTCACCATCTCCTGAGAGGCCAGACTGGTAAACATCTCCCCATCCCTCTTCTCCTCTCCCTCTCTCTCCCTTCTCCTCTTCTCCTCGTGTGTCCTCTCTCTCACTCACATTTGGTTTCAGAGCGTTCCTGAAAGTCTCCGTTTCAAAGTGCAATCTGATAATGAGAACACGGATCAGCTTCGGCAACGATAAATTATGTTTAGTTTAGTCAGAGAGAAGGTCCTAGCACACACACACGCACTCACACACGCAAACACGTGCACACAGTGTTAGGAATAGTCAATTTGCCCAAAGTGTGGAAATGCTGGATACCAGGATAAGGCAAACAAATGATATATTTTAAAAGGTTTAATAGACAGACCAGTGCACTGGGAGAGAGACACAATCCTACGAAGAGTCTCGCAGCAATCTACTGACCATGTGAAGGACAAACCTCTCGTTATATGTTCATTCCTTATCTGTTCGTTCCCTCAGTGCCAGGCCCAGACCATGACAACAGTCAGAGCTGGGTCATAGTGAACCATAGATTATTCAATCATTTGACGGGCCTTTAGCTGAGTTACAGCCACCGGCCTAAGCCTCAGTAGAAGGTCTCTCAGGGTGCTAAGTCCTGCTTTATGGTGACCGCTAACCTAATAGGAGGGTCATCGAGAGGCTACTAATAGATTTAATGGGCAACTAGAATTTTTATCCTGACAACCAGGGGTTGGAACTGAAATGATTTTCTAATAATTCCGTTCCGAACAGAACAACTATTGTTCTGTTCCAGTGTTCTGAACCGGTTCGAACCCATTTTTGAACCTGTGAAATCAACATAGTTTTTACATTTAGAGCATTATTTTACCCCACCAATTAGCACGGATAGAGAAGCTTGCTATGGAATGGGTAAGCTAGCTGTTTACATGCTTAATTGATCAGATGTCGTGGAAATTCTAACCACTAAGGAGAGACTTCGTCATTTCTTCAAACAATCACCCTTTATTTAATAAGAATTGCAATTATGTAGCTAGTCAGACATCCACTCGGAGGTGGAAGGCCAAGACATCGAATGACACTGGGAGTACAGAACCATTATACAGTGGCTTGCGAAAGTATTCACCCCCCTTGGCATTTTTCCTATTTTGTTGCCTTACAACCTGGAATTAAAATGTATTTTGGGGGGGTTTATATCATTTGATTTACACAACATGCATACCACTTTGAAGACGAAAAATATGTTTTATTGTGAAACAAACAAGAAATAAACAAAAAACTTGAGCATGCATAACTATTCATCCCCCCAAAGTCAATTCTTTGTAGAGCCACCTTTTGCAGCAAATACAGCTGCAAGTATCTTGGGGTATGTCTCTATAAGCTTGGCACATCTAGATACTGGGATTTTTTGCCCATTTTTCAAGGCAAAACTGCTCCAGCTCCTTCAAGTTGGATGGGTTCCGCTGGTGTTCAGCAATCTTTAAGTCATACCACAGATTCTCAATTGGAGTGAGGTCTGGGCTTTGACGAGGCTATTCCAAGACATTTAAATGTTTCCCCTTAAACCACTCAAGTGTTGCTTTAGCAGTACGCTTTGGGTCATTGTCCTGCTGGAAGGTGAACCTCCGTCCCAGTCTAAAATCTCTGGAAGAGTGAAACAGGTTTCCCTCAAGAATTTCCCTGTATTTAGCGCCATACATCATTCCTTCAAAGTTTCCCAGTCCCTGCCGATGAAAATCATCTCCACAGCATGATGCTACCACCACCATGCTTCCCTGTGGGYATAGTGTTCTCGGGGTGATGAGAGGTGATGGATTTGCGCCAGACATAGCATTTTCCTTGATGGCCCAAAAGCTCAATTTTAGTCTCATATGACCAGAGTACCTTCTTCCATATGTTTGGGGAGTCTCCCAAACGCCTTTTGGCGAACACCAAACATGTTTGCTTACTTCTTTCTTTAAAACCTCTTAGGGATCAAATCCCTTTAGCGGGATCAATTTGACAGCATCCGGTGAAATGGCAGAGCGCCAAATTCAAATTAAATTACTATAAATATTAAACTTTCATGAAATCACACATGCAATACACCAAATTAAAGCTACACTTGTTGTTAATCCAGCCAATGTGTCAGATTTCAAAAAGGCTTTAGGGCGAAAGCAAACCATGCGATTATCTGAGGATAGCACCCCACAAAACAAACACAGACAATCATAATTCAACGCGCCAGGCGCGACACGAAACTCAGAAATAAAGATATAATTCATGCCTTACCTTTGACGAGCTTCTTCTGTTGGCACTCCAATATGTCCCATAAACATCACAAATGGTCCTTTTGTTCAATTAATTCCGTCGTTATATATCCAAAATGTCCATTTATTTGGCACGTTTGATCCAGAAAAAGACCGGTTCCAACTCGCGCAACATGACTACAAAATATCTCATAAGTTACCTGTAATCTTTGTCCAAACATTTCAAACAACTTTCCTAATACAACTTTAGGTATTTTTTTACGTAAATAATCAATAAAATTTAAGACGGGATAAACTGTGTTCAATACCAGACGAAAACAAAGTGGAGCGTGCTTACAGGTCACACGCCTCTAACAAACAGTATACTTCACTCGACCCTCGTTCTGAACTGCCTTACTTCTTCATTACACAAAGGAAAAACATCAACCAATTTCTAAAGACTGTTGACATCCAGCGGAAGCGATAGGAACTGCAAGCAAGTGCCTTAGAAATCCAGATCCCCATAGAAAACCCATTGAAAAGAGATTGACCTCAACAAAAAAAAGATCCTGGATGGTTTGTCTGCCAAATAAGTTCTGTTATACTCACAGACATCATTCAAACAGTTTTAGAAACGTCAGAGTGTCTTCCATCCAAATCTACTAATAATATGCATATCCTAGCTTCTGGGCCTGAGTAGCAGGCAGTTTACTTTGGGCACACTTTTCATCCGGACGTGAAAATACCGCCCCCTAGCCTAGAGAGGTAAGCAATTACTTTTTTATGGTCACTCTTCCGTAAAGCCCAACTCTGTGGAGTGTACGGCTTAAAGTGGTCTAATGGACAGATAGTCCAATCTCCGSTGTGGAGCTTTGCAGCTCTTTCAGGGTTATTTTTGGTCTCTTTGTTGCCTCTCTGATTAATGCCCTCCTTGCCGGGTCTGTGAGTTTTGGTTGGCGGCCCTCTCTTGGCAGGTTTGTTGTGTTGCCATATTCTTTCCTATTTTTTAATAATGGATTTAGTGGTGCTCTGTGGGATGTTCAAAGTTTCGGATATTTGTTTATAACCCAACCCTGATCTGTACTTCTCCACAACTTTGTCCCTGACCTGTTTAGAGAGCTCCTTGGTCTTCATGGTGCCACTTGTTTGGTGGTGCCTCTTGCTTAGCGGTGTTGCAAACTCTGGGGCCGTTCGAAACAGGTGTGTACAATTGAAGTCGGATGTTTACATACACCTTAGCCAAATACATTTAAACTCAGTTTTTCACAATTCCTGAATTTAATCCTAGCAAAAATTCAGTTAGGATCACCACTTTATTTTAAGAATGTGAAATGTCAGAATAATTGTAGAGAGAATGATTTATTTCAGCTTTTATTTCTTTCATCACATTCCCAGTGGGTCAGAAGTTTACATACACTCAATTAGTATTTGGGAGCATTGCCTTTAAATTGTTTAACTTGGGTCAAACGTTRCGGGTAGCCTTCCACAAGCTTCCCACAATAAYTTGGGTGAATTTTGYCKCATTCCTCCTGACAGAGCTGGTGTAARTGAGTCAGGTTTGTAGGCCTCCTTGCTCGCACACGCTTTTTCAGTTCTGACCACAAATTTTCTATAGGATTGAGGTCAGGGCTTTGTGATGGCCACTCCAATACCTTGACTTTGTTGTCCTTAAGCCATTTTGCCACAACTTTGGAAGTATGCTTGGGGTCATTGTCCTTTTGGAAGACATATTTGCGGCCAAGCCTTAAATACGTGCCTGATGTCTTGAGATGTTGCTTCAATATATCAACATAATTTTCTACCTTATGATGTCATCTATTTTGTGAAGTGCACCAGTCCCTCCTGCATCAAAGCACCCCCACAACATGATGCTGCCACCCCCGTGCGTCATAGTTTGGGTGGTGTTCTTCTGCTTGCAAGCCTCCCCCTTTTTCATCCTAACATAACGATGGTCATTATGGCCAAACAGTTATATTTTTGTTCCATCAGACCAGAGGACATTTGTTCAAAAAGTACAGTCTTTGTCCCCATGTGCAGTTGCAAACCGTAGTCTGGCTTTTTTAATGGCGGTTTTGGAGCAGTGGCTTCTTCCTTGCTGATCGGCCTTTCACGTTATGTCGATATAGGACTCGTTTTACTGCGGATATAGAMACTTTTGTACCTGTTTCCTCCAGCATCTCCACAAGGTTATTTGCTGTTGATCTGGGATTGACTTGCACTTTTCGCACCAAAGTACGTTCATCTCTAGGAGACAGAACGCATCTCCTTCCTGAGAGGTATGACGGCTGCGTGGTCCCATGGTGTGTATACTTGCATACTATTGTTTGTACAGATGAACGTAGTACCTTCAGGCATTTGGAAATTGCTCCCAAGGATGAACCAGACATGTGGAGGTCTACAATGTTTTTCAGAGGTCTTGGCTGATTTCTTTTGATTTTCCCATGATGTCAAGCAAAGAGGCACTGAGTTTGAAGGTAGGCCTTGAAATACATCCACAGATACACCTCCAATTGACTCAAATGATATCAATTAGCCTATCAGAAGCTTCTAAAGCCATGACATCATTTCTGGTATTGTCCAAGCTGTTTAAAGGCACAGTCAACTTAGCATATGTAAACTTCTGACCCACTGGAATTGTGATACAGTGAATTATAAGTGAAATAATCTGTCTGTAAGCAATTGTTGGAAAAATTTGTGTCATGCAAAGTAGATGTCCTAACCGACTTGCCAAAACTATAGTTTGTTAACAAGAAATTTGTGGAGTGGTTGAAAAACGAGTTTTAATGACTCCAACCTAAGTGAATGTAAACTTCCGACTTCAACTGTATATACTGAGATCATGTGACACTTAAATAAAGTCCACCTGTGTGCAATCTAACTAATTATGTGACTTCTGAAGGTAATTGGTTGCACCAGATCTTATTTAGGGGCTTCATAGCAAAGGGGGTGAATACATATGCACATACCACTTTTCTGGGTTTTTTAGTAGAATTTTTTGAAACAAGTAATTTTTTTCATTTCACTTCATCAATTTGGCCTATTTTGTGTATGTCCATAACAGGAAATCCAAATAAAAATCTATTTAAATTACAGGTTGTAATGCAACAAATAGGAAAAACGCCATGGGGGATGAATACTTTTGCAAGGCACTGTATAGTCAAGCTGTCTTATGCAAGCATGTACAAAACACGTGATCTTGGTACGTGTATGTGTGTGGAGGATGAGACGAAACTGGGGTACAAGGTACAGACTAACTGTGAAAAAGGCAACTACTGGTTATACTAGTCTTCTAATTGGTGTCAGAACAACAGAAAATCTCTCCAGACACAGTTTCTCTCGATAAGTCAACGGTTCCCTGAACTGAGCAAGCAGGCGCCTTTTGCTGTCTGCCTAGATGATGTGGGGTTTCACACCTACACACATACACAACATTTACATTACATTTAAGTCATTTAGCAGACGCTCTTATCCAGAGCGACTTACAAATTGGCGACTTACACAAGCATGAACCTTTTGCCCAGCAACAGGCCCTAGCCAGGACAACAGCTTTCAACTGGTGTGTAGGATGTAACACTTTGCTCTGTTTTCAGTAGATTAAGAGGAACCAGTTCATCCTCTTCTGACTGACAGGAAACCATAGGTCTCGCCTGTCAGCTCTTGGCTGTGTCCCAAGAACATCATGGGACATACTTCCCTAGTTAGGTTCTTATTCAATACACATACAAACAACAGTTAAAACAGGCCTTTACTAATACACACACAATTCTATCTTGTATGATCTAGTTTCTTTAACAGTTTGTAGTACACAAGCATCAGTAAGGTTTAACAGAAATTGCCCTCACAGGAGGGAGAGGAAGAGTGGTGGACATGGAGGGCATATGGTTGACATGATGTGATTTAAAATGTGTTTAGCCTATTACTAGCATCATAACTTGCAGAATTATATACTAGACATTAGGAATATTTTTTGAACAAAAAATAACATTATTAACCAGTCCTCAAGAAAATAATGGTTTTGTTCCAGAACACTAGAGATCACTTTCGTTTCTGGTTCTGTTTCTTGAACATTTTAGTTATTTTCCGGTTTTCGGTTCTGTTCCCTGAACCTGCTGACAACAAACACACACACACTCATCTCAGTTTGGCGGCCCAAGTCTTTGGACTAAGCGTTTCATATTTACCATGGAGTGGAGGATCCAGAGGTAAGAGCAGAGTGAGTGTCATTCATCGCTCCCCTTTGAACATGACAGTTCCAGAGAAGATGGTGGCTGGCTGGGTGGACCAGAGCAGTTCATTACTTTGCTAACAGACCTACAGCTTAATGCATTTCAGAAGTGATTACGACTTCACCAATGGCTAATTAGAGACTCTCATTAAAATTTCCTGAGACTGTTTGTAAAGCATTAAGTTCCACTAATTAAATATGGGATGGTTGATGAGAAGTAGTCATCTGAGGGGAAGGAGTAGAAGAGAAGCAATAGAATCTTACCTCCGTGTGGTGGTACATCAAATGAAGCGTGGTCAGATGCATGTGTTTTAATGTCTCAACTACAGTGCGTGTGTAACCATCAAACTTAACAGTGCATACTGAGGGAGATACCATGATCAACAAGGTATAGAAAGGTATAGAAAGCTCACCCATGCCACGTTTGTACTCTCCCCTGAAAAAAAAAGTCATGCCAAAACATACTACCTTGACAGAAAGTACACATTTTTTTTCTCTAATATTGTGCATAACCTTTTGTTCTGTCTGGTAACGTTGATTTAATTGGCCTGATTTGCTCTCCTGATCCCTATGCGCTGCTTTCTGCCCCCCTCTTTCTACCCCCTCCATCTCTCACTCATCTTTCCTCAAAGTCATTACATGTTAGCAGAATGTCACAGACATCAAATACTTACCCTCGGATGGCTTCTGTTGTTTTTAAGGGTCATGTACATCTATCTAAGCAATGAATAAAGGATGCCCAAGGGGAAACAACAGGCTAAAATAGAAAACAGCCCAAAGAAAAACACACATCTACCTTTTCAATTGGGCATCCCTGGGAAGAGCAGCAGGCCTGTTGTAGGTTGAACCTTGTGGATTGTGCATCCCTGTGAAGGGAAGTAGGCCTGTAATAGGTTGAACCTTGTGGATTGTGCATCCCTGGGAAGGGAAGTAGGCCTGTAATAGGTTGAACCTTGTGAAATGGGCATCCCTGGGAAGGGAAGCAGGCCTGTAATAGGTTGAACCTTGTTGAATGGGCATCCCTGGGAAGGNGGGAAGGGAAGCAGGCCTGTAATAGGTTGAACCTTGTTGAATGGGCATCCCTGGGAAGGAAGGCAGGCCTGTAATAGGTTGAACCTTGTGGAATGAACAGCTCTGGGAAGGGAAGCAGGCCTGTAATAGCTTGAACCTTGTGGAATGAACAGCTCTGGGAAGGGAAGCAGGCCTGTAATAGCTTGAACCTTGTGGAATGAGCATCCCTGAGAAGACGATACAGCCCTGTAATAGGTCAGAGTGCAACCTGTGGTCTTGCTCAGCGGAGCTTGTAGGCAGCGGCCTCCCTCTCTCCTCCCCAGGCGACTGGGACGAGTGAGTGATGACTAAACCAAGAGGAAGAAAAGAAGCCTGTAGGAAGACTTCCACTGGTAACGAAGGACAATAATAAACCTTTCTGACTCATAGAATGATGTTTTCCATAACCATGGGAGACGGGGGTGTATGGTATACAGTGCATTAGGAAAGTTTTCAGACCCCTTGACTTTTTCCACATTTTGTTACATTACAGCCTTATTCCAAATTTAATACAATTATTTTGTAAATACAATATCCCATAAAGATATTTTTTTTTTTTTGATATTTCAGCAAATGTATATACAAAAAAAATGAAATATGACATTTACATAAGTATTCAGACCCTTTACTCAGCATTGAGTCTTCTTGGATATGACGCTACAAGCATGGCAGACCTGTATTTGGGGAGTTTCTCCCATTCTTCTCTGCAGATCCACACAAGCTCTGTCAGGTTGGATGGGGAGCGTCACCGCACAGCTATTTTCAGGTCTTTCCAGAGATGTTCGATCGGGTTCAAGTCCTGTGTCTGGCTGGGACACTCAAAGACATTCAGAGACTTGTCCCAAAGCCACTCCTGCGTTGTCCTGTTGGAAGGTGAACCTTCGCCCCAGTCTGAGGCCCTGAGCGCGCTGGAGCAGGTTTTCATCAAGGATCTCTCTGTACTTTGCTCCAATCATCTTTCCCTCATTCCTGACTAGTCTTCCAGTCCCTGCCTCTGAAAAACATCCTCACAGCATGATGCTGCCACCACCGTGCTTCCCGTAGGGATGGTGCCAGGTTTCCTCCAGACGTGACGCTTGGCATTCAGGCCTAAGAGTTTTATCTTGGTTTCATCAGACCAGAGACTCTTGTTTCTCATGGTCTGAGTGTCTTTAGGTGCCTTTTGACAAACTTCAAGTGGCCTGTCAAGTGCCTTTTACTGAGGTGTGGCTTCCGTCTGGCCACTCTACCATAAATGCCTGATTGATGGAGTGCTGCAGAGATGGTTGTCCTTCTGGAAGGTCTCCCATCTCCACAGAGAAACTCTGGAGCTCTGTCAGAGTGACCCTCGGGTTCTTGGTCACCTCCCTGACCAAGGCCATTCTCCCCCGATTGCTCAGTTTGGCCGGGCAGCCAGCTCTAGGAAGAGTCTTTGTGGTTCCAAACTAATTCCACTTAAGAATGATGGAGGCCACTGTGTTCTTGGGGACCTTCAATGCTGCAGACATGTTTTGGTACCCTTCCCCAGATCTGTGCCTCGATACAATCCTGTCTCGGAGCGCTACGGACAATTCCTTCAACCTCATGGCTTGATTATCGCTCTGACATGCACTGTAAAATGTGGGACCTTATATAGAAAGGTGTGTACCTTTCCAAATCATGTCCAATCAATTGAATTTACCACAGGTGGACTCAAGTTGTATAAACATCTCAAGGATGATCAATGTAAACAGGATGCACCTGAGCTCAATTTCAAGTCTCATAGCAAAGTGTCTGAATACTTATGTAAATAAGGTATTTATGTTTTTTATTTTTATAACATTTGAAAAAAAAAAAAAKTTGTTTTCCCTTTGTCATTATGGGGCTGTAACGTAACAAAATGTGGGAAAAACTGGTCTGAAAACTTTCCGAATGCACTATAAGTACAATGGTTTACTATCATTACTTTGACATATTCTAATGAGACCATGTTGATAGGTTTGTGTAGGACTGAACATGATTTTTTAAACTGGTGACATGTAAAAGTTACAGAGCCACATTAACAGTTATGATTTACAATCCACAGCCCACAGAATAGTTTCTGCTCTCTAGAGAAACCCAGGGGATACAATCCTTGGTTCACCTGGATCACCAGAGAATAAAATGTTCCTGCCAGAATGTGTGCTCATTAAGCAATAATTCAGAGAACAATCTTCATATCTGTTGCGGCTGGTGAGCACTAAAAAACAGATTGTGTTGCGAGAGAGAGAGAGAGAGAGAGAGAGAGCAGAGATAGCAGAGCAGCAGAGAGAAGAGAGAGAGAGAGAGAGAGAGAGAGAGAGAGAGAGAGAGAGAGAGAGAGACGTGTAGAGAGTAGAAAAGTAGAGAGCGAATGTGTGAGAGAGAGGGAGGTAGAGAGAGGCATTTAGCTGGCAGACAGTTCTCCTGATTCAGCCTGGCTGGAGAGCGGGGCTGGCTGTCTTGCACCATGTACCTCATCTATCATTGCCTATTTCTGGGAGACTCACCCTTTTCTCCCTCTGTCCTTCCTTCCCTTCACACAGCACAGTGGGGAGAATTCAATCTTTCCCTGCCTTCCAGTCATCTCCAGAAATGCATTCGTTCGCCCTTCACGTCGGGGGCCTCCTCCTGCCAATAACGGGCCACGGCACGATGAATGGCCGGAGGAAGCTGCAGCTTTCTACATGTATTCTGATTCCAATCTGTATGGTCCTACAGCTAGATTAGAGTGGAAAGGGAAGGGTGGAGGGAGGGAGAGAGGGAGGAGGTAGTCTAGCTGCTTGGCTTGGAGGGGTTTCATGGAGCTTGCGGGTAACAGCACAATAAATGTCACAAGAGAAGATGGCCGTATTATATATTAATCTCTGCTCTGAGGTATATTTGTCACATGGGGTTTTGTGATTAAATCTTCTCTGCCTCTGAAGTTTGGCTCCCAGAGAGATGGCGATTCCTAGCATGCATGGGTTTCTGGCTATTATGAGTTGAGGAATCTGTGTGTGTTACTTGATATTGAGTAATGCAAACCATTTTTTATTAACTATTTCCAAATATCAACTACACTGAACCAAAATACAGACGCAACATACAACAATTTCCAAGATTTTACTAAGTTACAGTTCATATAAGCAAATCAGTCAATTTAAATAAATTCATTAGGGTCTAATCTATGGATTTCACACGAATGGGAATACAGATATGAATCTGTTGGTCACAGATACCTTAAAAAAAAGGTAGAGGCGTGGATCAGAAAACCAGTCAGTATCTTGTGTGACCACTATTTGCCTCATGCAGTGCGACACATCTCATTCGCATAGAGTTGATCAGGCTGTTGATTGTGGCCTGTGGAATGTTGTCCTACTCCTCTTCAATGGCTGTGCGAATTCGCTGGATATTGGCAGGAACTGGAACACGCTGTCGTGCATGTCGATCCAGAGAATCCCAAACATGCTCAATGGGTGTCATGTCTGGTGAGTATGCAGGCCATGGGACATTTTGGGACACTGGGACATTGGGACACTGGGACATTTTTAGCTTCCAGGAACTGTGTACAGATCCTTGTGACATGGGGCCACGCATTATCATGCTGAAACATGAGGTGATGGCAGACAATGGGCCTCAGGATCTCGTCACGATGGCATTGAAACTGACATCGATAAAATGCAATTGTGTTCATTGTCCGTAGCTTATGTCTGCCCATACCATAACCCCACTGCCACCATGGGGCACTCTGTTCACAGCGGTGACATCAGCAAACCGCTCACCTACATGACGCCATACACGCTGTCTGCCATCTGCCCGGTACAGTTGAAACCGGGATTCATCCATGAAGAGCACACTTCTCCAGCGTGCCAGTGGCCAGCGAAGGTGAGCATTTGCCCACTGAAGTCGGTTACGACGCCAAACTGCAGTCAGGTCAAGACCCAGGTGAGGACGACGAGCACATAGATGAGCTTCCCTGAGACGGTTTCTGACAGTTTGTGCAGAAATCTTCAGTTGTGCATACCCACAGTTTCATGAGCTGTCTGGGTGGCTGGTCTTAGACGATCCTGTAGGTGAAGAACCGAGATGTGGAGGTCCTGGGCTGGCGTGGTTACACATATGGTCTGCGGATTGGACATCCGTTGGACATGCTGCCAAATTCTCTAAAATTATGTTGGAGGTGGCTTATGGTAGAGAAATTAAAAATAAATTATCTGGCAATAGCTCTGGTGGACATTCCTGCAGTCAGCATGCCAATTGCATGCTCTCTCAAACCTTAACACTTGTGTATTCTTAACATTCTGTATACTCCCCTTGTACTAGGGGTAAAAAATTACCCGCCTTCACTAAACCCCTAAAATAAAGCAGCTTAATTGAATTTTAAACCCCAAATCTATTTTGCATGAAGTAAAAACCTGTCATTCATCACAAACTTTGTGAATATCTGGGTTTTCCCTCTTCACAATGCAGAAAGACTGCATTTATTCAGTGGACACCACTCATTTCTATTACAACACACCTCTCATAATTGTTTTCTTTACTAAAGTAGAGGTTTATTATTATTGCTAAAGGTGTAAACAATTTTTTTTGCAAGAGATATAACTTGTACAGCCTAAGAAAGTAGCAGAAATGTGCAGAAAGTAGTTTTGAATGCATTTTATTGAAGGGAAACAATATCAGTCTTGACCTTTTTGGGGTACATAGTGATATATTCTTATATACTGTACAATGAGGAATTCTGCTACAAAATACTGGTCTTCTCCCATTTTTTAACCATTGCCCCCACCCACAAGGTGTATAAACAACAACAATAAATAAGAATAAAATAAGATAATAGATACAAAACAAAAACGTGAAGAACATAAATCAATCAACTCTAATTAGCACATGTAGGACAGTATGCAAGTGTGTGTGCATGGACTTTGCAGATGTATTTCTCACATGTGCAGCACATATTATTGTTTTACAGTCCTTCTTTGGGGGGCAGAATTGGTATCTCCTCCTCTTGCCTGTCCCAGCTGCAGCCTCAGGTGATCAGGACAAGATTCATCCCCCTGAACAGCTTTCACAAGCACTGCAGAGACTGCTGTGCGGGGGAGGCGCTCCCTTCTTTGAATGTGTGGGGTTACAAGTGCATTTCCCAGCTGCTCAAGGAACACCGTCTTCTTGTTCCGCTTATCAGGCATCCAGGTAGGGTTAATCTTGTTCCATATCATGAAGGCATTGTATGAGGACACATTAATGATGTTATGGAAGATGACCAGGGGCCAGCGGGCAGTTATCATCCTGCAGCTGTAAGTTCCAATCCCCTTGTCCAGGTTGTCCACGCCTCCTTTGTTGTGGTTGTAGTCCAGGATGATGGCTGGCTTCCTGTCCTCACGATCACTGATCTCAGCCGTTTTGTACGGTGTGCTCAGGGGGACCACATTCTTGTTCCACTTTGGGAGGTAAGAAACTAGAGTGGTGGTGGGGGTGAAGGCAAACTTTGATGAGAAGGCCTCTCTCCCCCTTGTTGCATGGAGTGCAGGGTGGAGCTCAGGCTTGTTCTTTCTAACTGTGCCAACCATGGTGATCTTCCTCTTCAGGAGCTGCTGGCTGAGTTCATAAGAGGTGAAGAAATGGTCACACGTGACATTGTGCCCCCTCAGTCCATCTGTCACATCAAGCACAACCCACATCCCCTGGTTCTTCTCCGGGCCTCCACTGGTCGGTTTCCCTGTGTAGATTTGCATCTTCCAAGCGTAGCTGGATAGTGTGTCACAGGCCATCCATATCTTGATACCATACTTTGCTGGCTTGCTGGGCATATACTGCTGGAAAGGACAGCGACCTTTTGACAAAAAGAGATTACTATCAGTAATTAGTATCAGTGTCACAGAAAACAATCACATAAATCAATGATATTACAGCAATACATAATGACATTAACAGTGAAAATCACTTACATTACAGATATGAACATAAAAATGTACCTCTGAATGGAACCAGTTGATCATCCACTGTGACTTCAGGCCCAGGGTTGTAGAGGTACGGCAAACYCTCCACCCACTTCTCCCAGACCTCTCTTATGGCCYCCAGTTTGTCTCTCACACGTCTTGCAGGTCTTGACTCACGGTTATCAAATCGTGGCATTCTTGAGAAAGTGTGAAAGACTTTCAGTGGCATCTTGGCACGGAAAATAGCCCTTCCACTCTCTCCAGCCCAGAGACTACATGTAGCCTCGCCTCGGGACCTATACACACCCGCTAAMATTAGCAGCCATATGTAGGCATGCAGGTCAATCTCATCCATCCTTTTCCTGTTGTCTCCATATTTACGGAAACCCTCCAAATTTGTAATCTCAAAGATGATTTTTTTGTAATGAACATGTAGAATGTTGAGGTGATGTCCTGGGCATGGGCAACTGCATGTCTTGTGGGCCATGGGGTCATCCTTATGACATTTTGTGCTGCCATCCTGCCCTGGTTGTCATATAGTGACAAGGACCATGTTATTTTTCTGTTCTTTGACAAAAATGTCTCTCTTTCAGCTTGGGGGATTTCTTCTTCATCTGAAGATGATGCATCGTGCTCTGGGTTGTATTTCTCCACTAGGAAGTCCTCTTCTAAATCATTGTTCTCTTGTTCCTCCTGGACATCTGAAATAATCTGATTTTATGACCTGTTGGGCACTGAAACGTGCACTCATGGCTTCAGCAAAGAGAGAACTGGGGGGACTGCCGTCTGCAGCACCTTCATAGCCTCTGTTGTGTCTGTGACTATCATTAAATGTGAAGACTGTTATTTTATCAAATCAATTCTCTATGTGTTATTATTATTACGTGATTAAACTAATCATGTAAACTTGAATTAACTAGGAAGTCGGGGCACCACGGGAAAATTGTTTATAAACTCTCATTTAGAAGGTTAACATCACATTACATATTTTCACAAATAGTTTCATGTTTAATCACATACGTTTCACAATATTTAGATGTAAACCTGACAGCTGGGAAATGTCCTTCATGAGATCACCAAATGAAACACACTCGACATGACTGTCCCTTAAGTGTCCACGGACCATTTCCACATTTTCAAAAGTATAAATATTGTTTAGTTCTCCCATTTTGGGGATTAGGAGTTTTGAACTAAGATAAGCTCTTTGTTCTGGTAGACTCTCTCCCTCAATACTGCATGGCAGTTTCTACCAGGTATTTATGACCTGTCGTAAAGTCATAAAACTGTGGAGCGAGAGAGGGGGTGGGGGGCTATGATCCTCCCCCCCAGGGCACGTCATGACACCTCTGACTGCATTCCTCATTAGTAAACAATGCTTTCAATAAATTTTTACTTTGTCTGAAATTGTTATTATTTTGTCTGTGAACTTGAGTCATGTGTGGGGTCGTGGAGGGGAGATGCTGCACATGCACAATAAAGTTTTAGTTTTGTCTGAGTTCAATAAGTAGCACACAATCTCAATTTCTTATTGTGTGTGTGTGTGTGTCTTTGTGGTTTTTCTGGTGTATAAATGATTTTATAATTGCCGGGTCAAAAATAATCCTAAAACAATGGTTGTACCCTGGCGGTGTACAGCGTTCATGGAAATATGAACATAGGTGATGTTTCACTTTTTCTAATGTTGGGTCACTCTAGGAAAAGTAATCAAATTTTAAGTTGAAAAAATATAATTTAGGGGGTTTTCTCTGCTGTTAAACATAGTGGCGGGTAATGTTTTACCCTTAAGACAACACAAGGGTTAAGACATCTGTGGCATTGTGTTGTTTGACAAAACTGCACATTCTAGAGTGGCCTTTTATTGTCCCCAGCACAAGGTGCACCTGTGTAATGATCATGCTGTGTAATCAGCATCTTGATATGCCACACCTGTCAGGTGGATGGATTATTATGAACCATTTCTTTTGTTTCCATGGACCCGCTGATCCGGTAGAGTGTTGATTGTTTTTCTCACAGTATTTATTCCCTGATAGACAGCACAGTGTTTGGACCCATAGGAAAGGGTTGTTGTGACAGGAAGACAGATCTACAGTTCTGGGTAGCCTGGTTACATCCGTCAGATGAGACCACATCCACTTTGGGGGCCCCAACTGTTTTAGTACTGAACATCTCAAACAGGTGTCAAGACTGAAGAGGATGAAGATACTTTGAGTCACCCGGTAACAGTGCCCCATGTTTCACTTCAGACTGTTGTCATACTCTTTAACAATGACATGGTGTTGTTGTGTGTTATCAATGCTGGGGAGATGACCAAACTCCTTCTCTTCACTCTCCTTCTTTCTCTCTGTGTCTCTCTCAATCACTCTCTCTTTCTCCATCTTTATCTATTCATCTCTGTACCTCTTCCTCTCTTTCCCCTTCTCTCTCTGTCCATCTCTTTGCCTCCCTTGCTCTCTTTTCTCACCCCCCTCTCTCCCTCCGCTCCCGCTCTCGCTCTCCCTCTTTTTCCTCTCTCTCCTCTCGCAGTCTCAGTTATTTGCATAATCCCTGTGATACTCAGATTAATAACTCCACAGTAATTTGCATATCTATGCCTGGAACTGAGAACAGACATTAACACCATAAACACAGTCCATCTTGAAATAAACTGTTTACTGATGTAGGAATAGATGTGTTGAGTTATACTGGCAGAGTAGTGAGGGAAAGAAAGACAGCCTGATGGTTCCCAGGCCCCCAGTACACACACTCCCTCACACTGTCCTTCCTTCTGCTCTCTTCATGCCCTTCACCCCGACCAAACCAGGCCTGGGAAAAGGGAGACCTTGCCACTCTAATGGTTCTCGGTAACAAACTGCAGTTTAAGAAAGTGTAACCCCAAATTACAAACCCAGAGCTTTGGTTAAAACAATGTTTTAACCAAAGGGGGCGAGGAACCACCAAGATCATACATCAACACTGTCCCCCAGTGGAGATAAGATGGTCAGCTCTATCACAGATTTTTGCCTGGGAAGCACAGGACTTTGAGTTCTAGGAAAAGAGATGGTCTTTCCTAGTARGAATAGGAGATCCAGGACTTTGGAGCTTCTAGCAAAGGGTTGCCCCGTGTGTACAAAGCAATCCGACGTCAAATATCAAATATGAATGAGACAGTTGAGAATTGAGAAAACTATAACGCAGTACCAAACCGTCAAACCAAGCGGGCCAAGCTGGTTCAAGTGATGTCATTACATATCCTGCCGGGAAGAGATTGAGAATGTCTTCTCTAATAAACGAATTGAGGGTGGAACTCTGTGAACGAGACATAATATGCAAGTTCTGTCTCCATACAGATGAACAGCAATGTATGTACAGCTTCCATAAGAGCGTTAAGCATCTATTCTAGTTTCTTTACCCTTATAGCCATCAATAGATGAAACAACAAGAGTTTTCTGACATTTCAATCTCATATGTCAAGTCCTTTCAAATCAGTGGTCAGAAAGGAAAGGAAACATAGAAAGGAGGCCTATCGAGCCAGAGAGAGAGTGTGTGTGTGTGTGTGTGTGTGTGTGTGACTGTTAGTTACTGACAGAGAGTGGCAGGGTGATCTCACCCCAGGATCTGGTGATAAGAGTCTGTTTATACTCCAGAGTTTGTGAACGGGGTCCTCCTGCTCTGCGCAGTGGGGCCTAATGCAATGCTACTGTGCGCTTACACTACACACACTCTTCACAGTCTACACACACACACACACACACACACACACACACACACACACACACACACACACACACACACACACACACACACAGAGAGAGAGAGAGAGAGATGCACCACTGCAGAACTGACATGTGTACAATGAGGTAATGACATTTCCCCCATAATGTGGCCGAAGGCATCTTTCAGCAGAATGGCAGGTCTAAGAGTCTGACCTGCTCCAGTGACAAGCCAGGCTCTAATCGGTAGGTACAGCTTTCACTGCGGCTCAGGACCCAGCCACAGAGTGGCCATTCAATTATTGAACAGGTGCAATATGTTCAGGCAGAGAGAGAGAGGTACTTCTCTAAAATGGCTCCAGTGTCCTTCCTCTGCTTGCTTGGTAGGAGTCATCAAATGTTAGACGGGAGAAAATGTCCAACTACTTTCCCCCTCGTTCCTTCGGTCCGGAAACATATTCCTCTCAATTCCCCAAAGGTGCAACGTCTTCGTCGGTTGTCAGCCGCGGCACTGATTTATTTTCTTCCTCTCCTATCTCCCTTTCAGACCTTTATTTTTTTTATTTTTCTCCTAAGGATGTTTTATTGTTTTTCAGCTTTTCATCAGGGCCTGGGTTGCCATGACGACAAAGTGGAATGTCATGCTGAATTTCACCTTTGCTGTTTCACCTCATATGCAGCACAGCATCGTTGCGTGTGTGCGCGAGTCTCATATGGAGCTTGCCACTCAGAGCAAACACTGCGGAACGACTCGGCCATACAGATGCCTGATTTCACGGCGACGGGCGATGAGAGAAGGAGGCGGAGGGGAGGAGGAAGAGGAGGTGGCATGGGAGAGTGACCTTGGGAGAGTGTCCCTCTTGAGGTTTGGGGGGGAGGGGTGTTTCACTCAGCAATCTGCTGCTTGTGAGCCCCCAACACGGGGCCCAAATGGTGAGTGCCACAACTGCACTCAGGTGAAACCGACATGGCCTCCCACTGAAGGCTAAGGACTGGAGGGAAAGTTGAAATGAAAAAACAATAACACTGACTATACTGTTACTGTAGGAGACCTACAGTAATATCTGAGGGGCTGTGTTATGG
>NC_036854.1:37227124-37233461 GCF_002910315.2 Salvelinus sp. IW2-2015
TGATGATTAATGACACGGCATTAGTATTACCGTGACTGTAGAGAAACCACAGAATATAGAAGGGAGTGTAAGTAAATATGGATAGGTATCTATACCGTTACTAGTAGTGAGACCTTACAGTTAATATACGAGGGGCTAGTGATTATGGAAGCGGATTATACCGTTACTGTAGAAGACCTACATGTAATATCGTGAGGGCATGATGTATTGGAATGTAAAACCGTACTGGCCACATAAGTCAGGGGCTGTCTATAGAACGTATATAAACTACTGTAGAGCCTAATATTATGTGAGGAGAGCTGTGTTGATGGTAAAATAGTATATACCGTTCTATAGGAGACCATCGACTATCTAGAGCTTGTATATGGAAACGTATTAATACCGTTACGTAGAAGACCTACAGTAATCATCAGAGGGGCTGTTTTATGACGATAGTATAAATAATGATTATAGAAATTATCCTTCATACGTAGAAGGAACCTACAAATAATAATACTGAGGAGCGATGTTACTGGAACTGGATATGGGTAATACGTTACTGTAGAAGAACCTACAGTAATATGTGAGGGCTGTGTTATGGTAAGTGTAATACTATACCGTTACTGTAGGAGACCACAGTAATATCTGAGGGGCTGTGTTATGGAAGTACTGAGTTATTAACCGTTACTGTAGAGAACCTACAGTAAATATCTGAGGGCTGTGTTATGCGATGATATTATACCGTTACTGTAGGAGACCTACAGTAATATTGAGGCTGTTTTATTGGAACTATTATAACCGTTACTGTAGAAGACCAACATATAATATGATGAGGGCTGTGTTATGGAAGTATTATCCGTTACTGTAGAAGACCTACAGTAATATGTGAGGGCTTGTTATGGAACGGTATTTTATACCGTTACTGTTACGAGACCTACAGTAATATGCTGAGGGCTGTGTTATAACGCGTATTATACCGTTACTGTAGAAACCTACAGTAATATCTGAGGGCGTTTATGGAACGGTATATTACTTACTGTAGAAGACCTACAGTAATATGTGAGGGGCTGTGTTATGACGTATGTATTATACCGTTACTGTAGAAGACCTACAGTAATATGATGAGGCTGTGATAGTGGAGTATTATACCGTTACTGTAGGAGACCTACAGTAATATCTGAGGGCTGCTTATGGTGGTATATGAATACCGTTACTGTAGGAGACCTACAGTAATTCTGAGGCTGTCTGTTAATGGATGAGTATAATAGTTACCGTTACTGTAAGACAAGACCTACAGTAATATAGGAGCGGAGGCGGGTATTTATGGATAGGTTTATACCGTAACTGTATGGAAGACCTACAAGTAATAGATGAGGGAGCTGTATGGGTGTATAAATGATGTATATATACCAGGTACGTAGAAGACACGATAAAAATAGAGAGGCGTGAGAACAAGATACAATATAGATGTGTAATAATGGAACGGTATATCACGCAATACCGTTACTGCTAGAAAGACCTACAGTTAAACTTGTGAGCGGGCTGGTTATGGATGGTGTTAGCATATAGGTATTATACCGTTACTGTAGAAGACCTACAGTAATATGTGAGGGGCTGTGTTATGGGATGGTATTATACCGTTACTGGAGGAGACCTATAGTATATTCATAAAGTACTAAGACCCCTTGACTTCTTCCACATTTTGTTACGTTACAGCCTTATCCTAAAATGTATTCAATTGTGTTTTCCCCACATCAATCTACACACAATACCCCCTAATGCCAAAGCAAAAAAATGTTTTTACACATTTTTGCAAAAAAATAAAATATCACATTTACATAAGTATTCAGACCCTTTACTCAGTACTTTGTTGAAGCACCTTTAGCAGGGATTACAGCATTGAGTCTTCTTGGGTATGATGCTACAAGCTTGGCACACCTGTATTTGGGGAGTTTTTCCCTGTATTTGGGGAGTTTCTCCCATTCTTCTTTGCAGATCCTTTCAAGCTCTGTCAGGTTGGATGGGGAGCATCGCTGCACAGCTATTTTCAGGTCTCTCCAGAGATGTTCGATTGGGTTCAAGTCCGGGTCTCCGGCTGGGCCACTCAAGGAAACTTGTCTCGAAGCCACTCCTGCGTTGTCTTGGATGTGTGCTTAGGGTTATTGTCGTGATGGAAGGTGAACCTTCGCCCCAGTCTGAGGTCCTGAGCAGGTTTTCATTAAGGATCTCTCTGTACTTTGCTCTGTTCATCTTTCCCTCTATCCTGACAAGTCTCCCAGTCCCTGCCACTGAACAACATCCCCACAGCATGATGCTGCCACCACTATGCTTCACCGTAGGTTTCCTCCAGACGTGACGCTTGGCATTCAGGCCAAAGAGTTTAATATTGGTTTCATCCGACCACAGAATTTTGTTTTCATGGTCTAAGAGTCCTTTAGGTGCCTATTGGCAAACTCCAACCGGGCTGTCATTTACTGAGAAGTGGCTTCCGTCTGGCCACTCTTCCATAAAGGCCTGATTGGTGGAGTGCTGCAGAGATAGTTGTCCTTCTGGAAGGTTCTCCCATCTCCACAGAGGAACTCTGGAGCTCTGTGTGACCATCGGGTTCTTGGTCACCTCCCTGACCAAGGCCCTTCTCCCCCGATTGCTCAGTTTGGACGGGCGGCTAGCTCTAGGAAGAGTCTTGGTGGTTCCAAATTACTTCCATTTAAGAATGTTGGAGGCCAATGTGTTCTTGAGGACCTTCAATGTCGCAGAATGTTTTTGGTACCCTTCCCCAGATCTGTGCCTCGACACAATCCTTCGACCTCATGGCTTGATTCTTGCTCTGACATGCACTGACAACTTTCGGACCTTATATAGACAGGTGTGTGCCTTTCCAAATCATGTCCAATCAATTGAATTTACCACAGGTGGACTCCAATCAAATTGTAGAAATATCTCAAGGATGATCAATGGAAACAGGATCCACCTGAGCTCAATTTGAAGTCTCATAGCAAAGGGTCTGAATACTGTATAAATGCAAATAAGGTATTTTATTACATTTGCCAACATTTATAGAAATCTGTTTTCGCTTTGTCATTATGCGGTATTGTGTGTAGAATGATAKAATATATATATATATATTTAATCCATTTTAGAATAAGGCTGCAACAGTACAAAATGTGGAAAAAGGGAAGGGGTCTGAATACTTTCCAAATGCACTGTATATCTGAGGGGCTGTGTTATTGAACTCACAAGGCAGTATTACAGTAAACCGTATAAATTATGTGATGTTTAATATTCGTAAACATCAGCTGTTTCTGAGTTCGCACAGTAAAGTTTAGAGTATGGCCTACAAATAATAACTGTAAACTCCTACTCAACAACCAAAACCATCTATTGTAATGACAGATCATGCAGTGTGTTTTCAGGAGTCTCTACATGCTCTGAAGGTCCCTATTAGACGAGTCATTGTTGTGAGAAGTGGCACGGTGCCACACAGGTGCCACAGCAAGCAGATGCTGTCGTAGCCTGTCACCGTTGAGTGGTAGACCGCAGGAAGAATACTCCCCCCCCTGAGAGAGAGAGAAAGAGAGAGGGGAGGGAAAGAGAGGGACATATAGAGATGGGGAGAGGGAGACTGAGAGATGGAGAGAGAGAGACAGCGACAAAGACAGGATTGGGCTCGGTTTCGACATTGTTGTGTATCATGGGACCTCCTGTCAATCCTCCAGACAATGCCGCTCCTCTCCATTCATTCTGGGGTTTAACTGACAATAATGGCTCTAACTGTCATGGCTGACGGCTATATTATTCACCATGACAAATGGGGTTGAGTGAAGAGAGGTGCGGATGCCAGAGATCACCTCCCCCCTCTCTAATCCATACGTGTCTCTTTAATCCCCCCCTCCCGACACACACACACACATCRCACACCCCCTTACGTATGCTCGCCTCTAAAAAGTGACAACTTCATTATTGGACTGTAGAGGAATATTGAGAAATAATAGCTTTTCRGTGGTCGTCAGTGTGTGTGTGTGTTAGTGGTGTGTGAAAAGGCTTCTGACATGTCTGAGAGCTATTGTTAAACCATATGACAGATGTCATCATGAAGACTTAGGAAAAAGGCACATAAAGCCATCAACGAGATTGACTGTCATCTGCCAAGAGTCAAACACTGTGACCAAGTCCTGAGTTATTACAGCGTAAGACTAGAGTGGAAAATTAATATAGCTATGGTGTCATACTCTGCCCGTACCGAAATGCATTACTTCCACAAACTGTTCCACAAACACCAACAACTATCACAGAATATTCTCTCAAAGCTGCATGTTCAAGATGGGTCTTTTAGTGGGCCTATATTCCTGTCAGTTATGATACGAGAAGGGAGAATAGATTATAAGGCTGCTATCAGGGGCCTTGGGCCGTATAGTACTGTCTGCTGTTACAATTCATTAAGTGAGGATAGGCCCTATAGGATTATCTCTGTTCAGAGGCCGGGTTTAGACGCTGGCATCAGGCAGCCTTTCTGACAGGTCATTATGGCGCATCACACTGGGACCCACTGCAGAGAGAGGAGAGGAGCAGGCCCACCATGCCACTGTGTGTGTGTGTGTGTGTGTGTGTGTGTGTGTGTGCGTGCGTGCGTGCGTGCGTGCGTGCGTGTACTTGTGCATGTGTGTGTGTACCCCAACAGACATGGGGTAGTAAAACCTGCTCTTCTCTGAGATGTGTGGAGGGTTCCCTGCTACACTAATGACTTATAGTTGTACACACTAGGCTCTGGAAGGCTTCACAGCAGTAGAGATGCATCAGGCATGCTTCAGACTGGGAGGGGAGGTCTGATACTGAATACTTTAACTAGTAGGGGGCACAATGTTAGAATCATAGGAGAGTGAGCCAATGTTGTTATGCTGGTGAATGAGGACCCAAAAGCGACGTAATAGTAACAGAGTCTTTATTCCAGTATTAAACAAATAATGATTCTCCTGGATATAATCAATGGTAAATCCAAAACAGGAAACTGAAATCCTCTCGTCAATAGAGAGGAACGACTGGAGACGCGACCACAGACTGCAGGTCGCTTCGGGAAGGCACTGGCCGTAGCTGACATAGACACCTGCTCACACGCAGCATCTGAAGAAGGCAAAGAACACGACAGGGCGGAACAAGGACACAGGAACAGCAAACATCAAACAAGAATCCGAACGTGATTGCTCCGTGACTAGAGAGAAAGATGAAACTTCAGATTGACTGTAGAGGAATATTGAGAAATAAGATAGCGTTCTGTGTCAGTCAGGGTGTGTGTGTGTTAGTGGTGTGGAAAAGGTCTGACATGTCTGAAGCTGATTGTTAGAAGCCATTAGTGACAGATGTCATCATGAAGACTTGGAAAAAGGCAGCATAAAAGGCATCAACGAGATTAACTGTCATCGCAAGAGTCAAACCTGTACCAGAAGTCCTGATTACTTGACAGCGTAAGCTCAGGCTGGAGAAATTAATATACGTATGGTGGTCATACTGCCGTAGCCGAGAATGCATACTTCCACAAACTGTTCCAGCAAACACCAACAAATCAACAGAAATATTCTCTCAAGAGGCTGCATGTTCAAGATGGGTCTTGTGTAGTGGCCTATATCCTGTCAGTTGATTACGAGAAAGGGAGAGATAGATTATAAGGCTGCTATCGGGGCCTGTGGCCGTATTAGTATCGTCCTGCTGTTACAATTCATTAACGGAGCTAGGGCCCTATAGGAGTTATCGCTGGTCAGGGCGGGTTAGACGCTGGCATCAGGCAGCCTTTCTGACAGGTCATTATGGGGCGCATCACACTGGACCCACGTGCAGAAGAGAGAGGGGACAGGGCCCACGGATGCCACTGGTGTGTTTTGTGTGTGTGTGTGTTGTGTGTGTGGTGCGTCGCGTGGCGGCGTGCGTGGGCGTGTACTTTGCAAGGTGGTGTGTGTACCGCCCGAACAGGACGGGTAGTAAAGACCGTGCTCTGCTCGGATGATGTGTGGAGGTGTTCCCCTGTAACGAAACTTAAGTTACACACTAGCTCTGAGGGCGTTCACAGCAGTAAGAGGATGCATCAGCCATGCTCAGACTGGGAGGGGAGGCTGATACTGAAACTTTAAATAGTAGGGGCCAATGTTAGAATCATAGGAGAGTTGAGCCAATGTACGCGGATAGCATAGATGAATACACACAACCAAACACACACACACACACACACACACACACACACACACACACACACACAACACACACACACACACACACACACACACACCACAACACACAACACACACACACACACACACACAACACACACACACACACACACAACACACACACACCACTACACTACACACCA
>NC_036854.1:37233486-37315326 GCF_002910315.2 Salvelinus sp. IW2-2015
GAATCCGACAAGACAGAAGCGGAAAAACAGAGGGAGAAATAGGGAACGTCTAATCAGAAGGGCCAAAATAGGGGACAGGTGTGAAAGAGTAAATAAGTCGTTAGGAGAGAAGAGAATGAGAAACAGCTGGGAGCAGGAACGGAACATAGAGAGAGAGAGAGCGGAGAGGTAGAGAGAGGAGGAGAGAGAGAGAGAAAGAGAAAGAACCTATAGACCAGCCGACCCGAACATAATCAATGAAAAGAACATGACAAAATGTAACTAGGATAGCATAGATGAATACAGCACCACAACACCACACACACACACACACACACAACACACCACACACACACACACACACACACACACACACACACACACACACCACACACACACACCACACACACACACACACACCACACACAACACACACACACACACACACACACACACACACACACACACACCACACACACACACGACACACATACCAATTCAAAAGTTATCAAAAGTTTGGACACACCTACTCATTCAATGTTTTTTCTTTATTTGTACTATTTTCCCAATGTAGAATAATAGTGAAGACATCAAAACTATTAAATAACACATATGGAATCACATAGTGACCAAAAAAGTGTTAATCAAATCAAAATATATTTTATATTTGAGATTCTTCAAAGTAGCCATCCTTTGCCTTGACGACAGCTTTGCACACTCTTGGCATTCACTCAACCAGCGTCATAAGGTAGTCACCTGGAATGCATTTCAATTAACAGTTCTGCCTTGTTAAAAGTTAATTTGTGTAATTTCTTTCATTCTTAATGTGTTTGAGCCAATCAGTTATGTTGTGACAAGGTAGGGGTGGTAACCAGAAGATAGCCCTATTTGGTATGAGACCAAATCTATATTATGGCAGGAACAGCTCAAATAAGCAGAGAGAAATGACAGTCCATCATTAATAGAAGACATAAAGGTCAGTCAATCCGGAAAATGTCAAGAACTTTGATGAAACTGTCTCTGATGAGGACCACCACAGGAAAGGAAGACCCAGAGTTACCTCTGCTGCAGAGGATAAGTTCATTAGAGTTACCAGCCTCAGAAATTGCAGCCCAAATAAATTCTTCACAGAGTTCAAGTAACAGACACATCTCAATATCAACTGTTCAGAGAAGACTGTGTGAATCAGGCCTTCTTGGTCGAATTGCTGCAAAGAAACCACTACTAAAGGATACCAAAAATAAGAAGAGACTTGCTTGGGCCAAGAAACACGAGCACTGGTATTAATCTGTCCTTTGCCTGATGAGTCCACATTTGAGATTTTTGGTTCCAACCGCCTTTGTGAGACGCAGGGTAGATGAACGAATGATCTCCATGTATGGTTCCAACCGTGAAGGTGTGGGGTTCTTTTTCTGGTGTGACGACCCTCCCACTCTGTCTGCCGAATTCTTTCTCTTTGCTCTTGTTTTCCTTAATAGGATGACGGTGGGTGGAGCCGGGAGGGTCGTCAGCGAAATGGGACACACCTGGGCTCGGGTGTGTCCCAGGATAAACGCACCCCTTCCCCATTCATTGAGGAGACTCTCTCCATGCAGACACTGCTAGATTTTGGTTGTGGCATTTTTGTGGCTGTTTTTGTTTGTTTGCGTTGGCACCTTTCAACAACACTCATTCACACTCACTTACACTACTGATTACTGAATACACACACAGTTGTTAATTGAATTTAGTTTACTTTAGTTAATAAATATATTTTGTTATTCCTTATCTCCACGTCGTCTCCCTTTTTGTTACGGGCTTCGAGCCGGTTCGTGACACTGGTGACACTGTCAGTGATTTATTTAGAATTCAAGGCACACTTAACCAGTATGGCTACCACAGCATTCTGCAGCGATATGCCATCCCATCTGGTTTGCGCTTAGTGGGACTATCATTTGGTTTTCAACAGGACAATGACCCAACACACCTTGAGGCTGTGTAAAGGCTATTTTACTAAGAGAGTGATGGAGTGCTGTATCAGATGACCTGGCCTCCACAATCACCCGACCTCAACCCAATTGAGATGGTTTGGGATGAGTTGGACTGCAGAGTGAAGGAAAAGCAGCCTCAGCATATGTGGAAACTCCTGCAAGACTGTTGGAAAATCATTTGAGGCGAAGCTGGTTGAGAGAATGCCAAGTGTGCAAAGCTGTCATCGAGGCAAAGGGTTGCTTCTTTGAAGAATCTCAAATATAAAACATTGTTTAACACTTTTTTGGTTACTACATGATTCCATATATGTTATTTCATAGTTTTGATGTCTAGACTATTATTCTACAATGTAGAAAATAGTAAAAATAAAGAAAAACCCATGAATGAGTTGGTCTGTCCAAACATTTGACTCGTACTGTACATACAGTTGAAGTCGGAAGTTTACATACACTTAGGTTGGAGTCATTAAAACTKATTTTTCAACCACTACAAATTTCTTGTTAACAAACTATAGTTTTGGCAAGGCGGTTAGGACATCTACTTTGTGTATGACACAAGTCATTTTTCCAACAATTGTTTACAGACAGAATATTTCACTTATCATTCACTGTATCACAATTCCAGTGGGTCAGAAGTTTACATACACTAAGTTGACTCTGCCCTTAGACAGCTTGGAAAATTCCAGAAAATTATGTCATAGCTTTAGAAGCTTCTGATAGGCTAATTGACATAATTTGAGTCAATTGGAGGTGTACCTGTGTATGTATTTCAAGGCCTACATTCAAACGCAGTGCCTCTTTGCTTGACATTATGAAAAAATCAAAAGAAATCAGCCAAGACCTCAGAAAAAAAATTGTAGACCTCCACAAGTCTGGTTCATCCTTGGGAGCAATTTCCAAACGCCTGAAGGTACCACGTTCATCTGTACAAACAATAATATGCAAGTATAAACACCATGGGACCACGCAGCCGTCATACCGCTGACTCCTAGAGATGAAAATACTTTGGTGCAAAAAGTGCAAATCAATCCCAGAACAGCAGCAAAGGACCTTGTGGAGATGCTGGAGGAAACAGGTACAAAAGTATTTATATGGAAGAAGCCACTGCTCCAAAACCACCATAAAAAACCTAGACTACGTTTTGCAACTGCACATGGGGACAAAGTTCGTACTTTTTGGAGAAATGTCCTCTGGTCTGATGAAACAAAAATAGAACTGTTTGGCCATAATGACCATCGTTATGTTTGGAGGAAAAAGGGGGAGGCTCGCAAAAGAAGAACACCATCCCAAACGTGAAGCACGGGGGTGGCAGCATCATGTTGTGGGGGTGCTTTGCGCAGGAGGGACCTGGTGCACTTCACAAAATAGATGGCATCATGAGGTAGGACAATTATGTGGATATTTTGAAGCAACATCTCAAGACATCAATCAGGAAGTTAAAGCTTGGTCGCAAATGGGTCTTCCAAATGGACAATGACCCCAATCATACTTCCAAAGTTGTGGCAAAATGGGTTAAGGACAACAATCCCATCGAAACTTTGTGGGCAGAACTGAAAAAGCTTTAGGCTTAAGAACTACAAAGTCAAGGTATTGGAGTGGCTATCACAAAGCCCTGACCTCAATCCTATAGAAATTTGTGGTCAGAACTGAAAAAGCYTGTGCGAGTGAGGAGGCCTACAAACCTGACTCAGTTACACCAGCTCTGTCAGGAGGAATGGGCCAAAATTCACCCAAGTTATTGTGGGAAGCTTCTGGAAGGATACCCAAAACATTTGACCCAAGTTAAACAATGTTAAAGCAATGCTACCAAATACTAATTGAGTGTATGTAAACTTCTGACCCACTGGGAATGTGAATAAATAAATAAAAGCTCAAATAAATCATTCTCTCTACTATTATTCTGTCATTTCACATTCTTAAAATAAAGTGGTGATCCTAACTGACCTCAGACAGGGAATTTATACTAGGATTAAATGTCAGGAATTGTGAAAAACTGTATTTGGCTAAGGTGTATGTAAACTTCCGACTTCAACTGTACATACAGGCATGCACACACACAAACAAATACGCATGCATACAAACCCAGTAGTAATAACTCCTCTATGAGAATCCTTTCTTGATGGACATAATGTGTATGAGTTGTTCATATTGGCAGCAGAACGATTATCTACTGTGTCATGCTTGAGCTTAATACCCACTCATGTTTGATGTCAGTGACTCCCAGTTCAGCTAAATGTCTGTCTGATGCTATCTTCCCTTTCACAGAGAGTAGAAAGAGAGAGAGAAGTGGAGAGAGAAAGGAGAGAGCAGGGGGAGAGAGAAAGGAGAAGCAGAGAGGGAGAGGAGAGAAGCGAGAGAGAGAGAGAGAGAGAGAGAGAGAGAAGAGAGAGAGAGAAGAGAGAGGAGAGAGAGAGAGAGAGAGAGAGAGAGAGAAGAGAGAGAAAGAGAGAAGAGAAGAGAGAGAGAGAGAGGAGAGAGAGAGAGAGAGAGAGAAGGGAGAGAAGCAGAGAGGGAGAAAGAGAGAGAGAGAGAGAGAGAGAAGAGAGAGAGAAGAGAGAGAGAGAGAGAGAGAGAAGAGAGAGAGAGAGAGAGAAGAGAGAGAGAGAGAGAGAGGGAGAAAGATAGAGGATGAGGAGGAAGAGAAAGAGGAAGGAAGCAGGAGGGGAGGGAGAGAGGGAGAGAGGAGAGAACAAAAAAAGAGAGAATGCTGACAGAGAGAGAGAGAGATGGAGATGCTACAGTGGGATGCCTCATATGTGCAGCAGACCTGGATCAATAAGCCTTGTTGCTATGGCAGACACAAAGAGAGAGAGAGAGAGAGACGGAGGGTATCTGAAGGTAGCATGGTATCGATTTGCTCCCGTTTAAACAAACCTCCGTAATGCAATTCCGAGGGTAACTGACACACACACACTGACGACCACGGAAAAGCTATTATTTCTCAAAATTGCAAAACAAATTGCACGTCTGTGACTTTGAGACCACAGACGATTGAGAAACACAAGAGAGCGGAGCCCTTTAAATTGATCTGCCATTTTATTTTAACTTGACCCTCTCATAAAACAAGGAAGATTATTAGAGGCTTAGATGATAAACCTGTTGGCTGGGAAACTGCCTGACTTACAGACATGGACAGACAAACAGACAGGAGGGGATACTAGATCTCATCAAAATGAAGGGACAGCTCAGCTACCCGTTCTCATATAGAGCTAAGAGGCAGCTCAATCGCCCTATGTAATGTGTGATTGACTTCTCCCTTCATATGTCTGAGTGAGTCCAGTCTGGCACACCCCAGCTCCTAAATATATAACAGAGCAAAGACCTAGGATTTATGGGGGCTCATTGGAAGTGGGAAGTGCACACACACAACACAACACACACACACACAAAGTACACAAAGTACACACAAAGTACACAAAGTACACACACACACACACACACACACAAAGTACACACACTTATAAAAAGTATGCACGCACACACACACACACAGCTTTCTCAATCACACAGTGGTGAATTAACAGGAATATGTAAATGCATTAGATGAGCATTAGATGAAATTACCCAGGCTGGGCTGCTCCCTCCCAGCTAATATTCATGGCTAATTACCAGGTGCTGGTCGACTGTCTATCAACATGGTTGGTGACGCGAGCAGACGTTACAAAGACCAGTTGGCCTAGGCGATGAGGGCAGAGACTGGATTAATGTTCATGACTGAGAAAACAGTGTTGAAATTCATACGGGTGCTGAGGGGAACACCATCAGGCTTGACAATGTAATGCACAGAAATGAGTTGTGAGTTTGTAGGAACTCGATAGGATTTTGTCAGACCTGGGTTCAAATACTATAATAAAAATGTTTTTATACTTTGTTTACTGTAGCCTTTGCAACAGGCAAGCTCAATCAAGGACAGCTAAAGAATTTGAAATAAATTCAAATAGTATTTGAACCCAGGTCCGAATCTTGTACATGCGTTTCGCGTAGAAACTTTTCTCTAGAGAAATAAGTAGGACTTTCTTCAAACATCTCACTCTTCAAGGTCATACGTCTCTCTACGTTCCTGTTGCTTTAATTCATCTTTATTTAAGGATTCATATCTAATTCTACCAGTGGGCCTAGATTACCCTTTTGTTATTGACTCTGGAACGGCGAAAGAAAACCTGTTGGATTATTTCAATTGAAATGTTAATTTTTTTAGGCTCATAGCCGATTGCACACTGTGCAGCGAAGGTTTACTCACCACATCGATCTCCTGGACAATATTGAGGGTGGAAATCCCAGGATACATCATCACCCTGCGATGGCTCCTACCCAACTTCTATAAGAGACCAGGCCGTCCGGCTGCTCTCTCTACACACGCTACGAGAGAGCAGAGCACAAGGTTAAAAGTTTAGCAAAGTTCTGTTGAGGTTTGAGGCACCAAAGTAATGCATACCTGTCTGGAGCTTCGCATGCCGGGAGCTAGAAAAGCTAGACATCTCTCGCTTAAAGGTCCAATGCAGCCGTTTTTATCTCAATATCAAATCATCTCTGGGTAAAAATGAAGTACCTTACTGTGATTGTTTTCAATTAAAATGGTCCAAAACAAAAATAGCTTCTTAGCAGAGAGCAATTTCTTAAGAATCTTCCTCCTCTCTTACGCTGTCTCCCTCTCCTTCTCTTCTCCCATCCTCTCCCTCCCTTTCTCTCTTCATCAGTATGCTGTCAGGTCATCTTCCTACGTCCCCTATGAGGAATCCCCCTTTAGGTGGGAGATAAAGATAAACATTATGTTCCATAATTCATCCCATTAATAAAGGAAGCATTTGCTTTTCAGATGTGGGAAAACATTATTATCTGTGCTCTGAAGGGAATCGCTGGAGACACTATCTCATTGATTACAATATTCAATGGCGACATGTTGCACTACGGTAGTTGGTGCTACACATGGTTTAGTAGATAGCAGATAGTGGATTGTATAATTTCAGAGGCAATAGCAATATTTTTTATTCATGCAATACCTTCAGTTGCACTCCCTATCAGTTTGATCATTCTCGTTTGAACAGGCTCGACAGAAATGACTTGACTATTTTCGTGAATTGTATTTCTATGTTGTTATGCCTGTATTACAGAGCCAGTGGGTGGTAACTCACATTRCCAAGAGTGTTATCATGCCTGTAAGACATTCAAAACACAGTCAGGCCTGGGACTCAGTCTGTTCATCAGGTCAAACTGAACATCTTGTAAAACAAAGGCTGGTACAGTAGATGGCTATGTTAACCCCTGACACAAATGCACACACACTTGAATAAGTTGCATGTAAACAGATATGCATCTATGATAGATGTGACAATGCGGGCCTAGAACATACATCTTCCTGCTTTCTCAGTGTCACTACAGGACCTTTTTCATTTCTATATTTTTATTTGGGGGCGGCAGATAGCCTAGTGGTTTGAGCGTTGGGCTAGTAACCGAAATGGCTGCTGGATCGAATCCCTGAGCTGACAAGGTAAAAATCTGTCGTTCTGCCCCTGAACAAGGCAGTTAACCCATTGTTTCCCGGTAGGCCGTCATTGTAAATAAGAATTTGTTCTTAACTGACTTGCCTAGTTAAATAAATAAAAAGATATATTTTAAATGTGTGTAGTGCTGTTCTTGTCAATTATTGTTCTGTATCAGGTTGA
Source organism: Salvelinus sp. IW2-2015 (assembly GCF_002910315.2). Taxonomy (NCBI): domain Eukaryota; kingdom Metazoa; phylum Chordata; class Actinopteri; order Salmoniformes; family Salmonidae; genus Salvelinus; species Salvelinus sp. IW2-2015. Next base: position 37,241,099 of record NC_036854.1, read on the forward strand.
GTAGCTGATGCATTTGCAACAGCTAATGGGGATCCTAATAAAATAATAACACACACACACACACACAGCTGAGTCAGGCCCACTAGGTCTGGGCTAATGATACACACTCATAGATGGATACCGGCCCGCCTTACCGGCTGTCTTGGAGCCGAAGGCCAGCTGAGCCATATTAAAACCATGGTGTCACAGCGGGCACACACACACACACACACACTGCCGTGCTGTTTGGCATGCTGCTCGGTCGCCTTACGTTAGTCCTGAAGAGTTACCCAGGGAATAGTTATATCCATACTGATCACTGCCCACACCCTTCTGGCCCTGAGAAATCAACAGGCAGGACATATATATTTGCCTTAGATTGCCTCTTCCGCATTTGTCCCCCCATAAATGCTTTTACAGCTCTACTAATGCCACTACGGGGAATAAGCAAGGTTACAGTGGATAAGATGAGGCCGAGATTTAGTTGGCGGTTCAGACAGCGCCGGACGAATGATGAGGAAGGGACTGGTGTTGGGCTGTGTAGCGTTAGCATGCTGTGTGTGTTGATATGTGTGTGTGTGTGTGTGTGTGTGTGTGTGTGTGTGTGTGTGTGTGTGTGTGTGTGTGTGTGTGGGAAGGCATCACAGATGCTGCCTGTGTGTGCTCCCAAGCTGGGTCTAGTGAGAATATTCCTCAGCCTAATGTGACAACACCACCCCATTGTACTCTCAACACATGCATTGAGTTTACTGTAGAGAGTGTGACATGTCTGTTCCATGTGTTGTTGTTTTGCTGGTGAAGGATTGCATAATTCAAGCCCTGTACTGTACCACAGCTATGGTGTTATGTCTATACCAAGCCCTCTGAATAAATAACAAGCATGTTTGGTTGAATGAGGAAGCTCCCTCTGTGACTATCTCTCTGTCTCTCTCTCTCTGTGTCTGTGTCTCTCTCTCACTCTCTCTCCCTCTGTGACTCTCTCTCTAACTCTCGGTCTCTCTGTGTCTCTCTCTCTCTCTCTGTGTGTGTGTTTCTCTCACTCTCTCTCCCTCTGTGATTCTCTCTCTATTGCTCTGTCTCTCTCTCTCTCTGTGTGTGTGTTTCTCTCACTCCTCCCTCCTGTGACTCTCTCTCTATTTCTCTGTGTCTCTCTCTTCTGTGTGTGTGTTTCTCTCCCTCTCTCTCCCTCTGTGACTCTCTCTCTATTTCTCTGTGTCCTCTGCTCTGTGTGTGTCTCTCACACTCTCTCTACCTGTGACTCTCTATCTCTCTGTGTGTGTGTCTCTCTCTCTCGGTCTCTGTGTGTGTCTCTCTCTATCTGTCTGTCTCTGTGTGTCTCTCTCCATCTGTCTGTGTCTCTGTGTGTCTCTCTGTCTCTTTCCGTGACTACAAAGTTGTTTATCAATGGGCAGCATTATTGAAAAGCAGCTCCTGGCTGAAGCAAAAACAGATGACCATGGTGCTAATGCTTATCAGAGACATCCACTATAAATGATTAAAATGAATGACTTCATTTCAGTTTTAAATGCTACTCATTTGGACAACTTCATGAAACTTGCAGGGTTTAAAGCCATAAAATATGCATAGTAAAGCCATCACTCGTTGGATAATGAATAAGCACACCTTGGAATTGACAGATTTGCTCCAGGAAAGTCTTGTTAAACTGATTACAAGAGTACTCTCTAGAGTTGGCTGGGTTCTCTTTACACACTATGTGAAGCCACATCAGCAATATTAGGAGAGGTTGTAAAACTGGTTTTGTCATCATTGTGCCATGGCCAGGTCTCTTTAGAAAAACTACATGAAAGTTGTCAGTAAAAATAAAAACGGAACTTGATCTATTTCCAAACTGGACATTTAATTGTATTTTACAAATGATAACACATACAGTATATAATGAATGTAAATGTATGTATATTAACACTACATTTGAAGAGTCATGCAGAATCTATAGTGCATGATCACATCTGACATAAAATTAACATTGATGATGTTTTTACACAGCTGTTGTTTGCATTTCACGACCCAAATTGATATGAGCCATAATAACACATGACATTTCAGTATACCAACTGTAGTATAATCTGGGTGGTTCGAGCCTTGAATGCTGATTGGCTGACAGCCGTGGTATATCAGACCGTATACCATGGGTATGACAACATTGTATTTTTACTGCTCTAATTACATTGGTAACCAGTTTACAATAGCAATAAGGCACCTTGGGGGTTTGTGGTATATGGCCAATATACCACATGTTGGCCATATACCACACCCCCTCGTGCCTTATTTCTTAATCATCATCTTTCCAAACCTCGATAGAAAGACCACTTGAAATACAGTAATGATACACAAACTATAATATCACAGTGTGGTATAAAGTGCAGTGTTATTAGCTGCTACTCTAGCTTAGAGTGCGTGTGAATGGCAATGACAGGGTCCGGGTCAGAGGGGCTGATGGTGAAGTGTGCTCTCCCGTCCCCTCCAACGGTCACCTGTTTCCCCGAGCAACGCCCCCCTGACCTCTGACCGGAGATGACATCACAGTAGGTTCCTCCATGAAGGCCGGTGTACAGCATCACATCCAGGGAACTGAATAATAGGAAATAGCTCAAAGTGTTACAAACAAGTACTGCAGGATGACTACTAGGTTATGGAATTGATTTCCTTACCCATTCAGAGATCATCTTTTTAGTATTTGTCAATTCCGTCAAATGTCCTCTAACAAATTAATTAACTTCTTTGGGACTGGGGGGCAGTATTGAGTAGCTTGGATGAATAAGGTGCCCAGAGTAAACTGCCTGCTACTCAGGCCCAGAAGCTAGAATATGCATATAATTAGTGATTTGGATAGAAAACACTCCGAAGTTTCTAAAACTGTTTGAATGATGTCTGTGAGTATAACAGAACTCATATGGCAGGCAAAAACCTGAGAAAAAATCCAACCAGGAAGTGGGAAATCTGAGGTTTGTAGGTTTTCAAGTCTTTGTCTATCCAATATACAGTGTAAATGGGGTCAGGTTGCACTTCCTAAGGCTTCCACTAGATGTCAACAGTATTTAGAACCTTGTTTCAGGCTTCTACTATGAAGGGGCAGCGAATAAGAGCTGTTTGAACCAGCAGAACGCCATGAGCTAAGTCTCGCGCGTGGCCGTGAGAGCGAGCTGCGTTCCCTTTCATTTCTAAAGAGAAAGGAATTGTCCGGTTGGAATATTATTGAAGATTTATGATAAAAACATCCTAAAGATTGATTATATACATCGTTTGACATCTTTCTACGAACTGTAATGTAACTTTTTGACTTTTCGTCTGGACTTAGTAGTATAATCTGCACGTTGTGCATTTGGATTACTGGACTAAACGCGCAAACAAAAAGGAGGTATTTTGACATAAATTATGGACTTTATCGAACAAAACAAACATTTATTGTGGAACTGGGATTCCTGGGAGTGCATTCCGATGAAAATCATCAAAGGTAAGTGAATATTTCTAACGCTATTTCTGAGTTTTGTGACACCTCTCCTCGGTTGGAAAATGGCTGTATGTTTTTCTGTGGCTAGGCGCGGACCTAACATAATTGCATGGTGTGCTTTTACCGTAAACCTTTTTGAAATCTGACACAGCGGTTGCATTAAGGAGAAGTTTATCTTTAATTGTGTGTTTAACACTTGTATCTTTCATCAATGTTTATGATGAGTATTTCTGTAATTTGATGTGGCTCTCTGCACTTTCACCGGATGTTTGTTTGAGACAATGCATTTCTGAACATAACGCACCAATTTCAAATGAGGTTTTTGGACATAAAGATTAACTTTATCGAACAAAACAGACATTTATTGTCTAACATGAAGTCCTGGGATTGCCATCCGATGAAGATCATCAAAGGTTAGTGATTAATTATAACGCTATTTCTGTCTTTTGTGACACTTTTGTGAAAATGGCTGTATGTTTTTCTATGGCTCGGCGCTGACCTCTCTTCCCACATATCCCAGAGAAGTTAATGGCATTCATTGAAATATATGCTAATGTATTATCTACAACTTCTTCCATATGGTGAAACGTACCAGTTATCATTGTTGATAACTATGAAGCCTTGGTTGCCTCGTCCAAAAGCTATCTGGTTCCCCCCATTGTCCCACCAGTTAGACAACGGCTCTCCATCGACAACATTACGGAACATCACCATATTTCTACAAGGAGAGAGAGAGCAGTTCAGCAAAATAATAATCACCATCAAGCACACATACAAAATAACTGTACATTGACCAGGTGAAAATACTCACATTACTGGATGGACAACGCTTTGTTCGAAGGTGACCTACATTAAAACTTCATATAACACTTTCATAAGATGCTTATGTCAACATCCACATTTTTGAGACGCTTACACACTTTTTAAGAATGCTTTACATATTGCTTACGAACGTGTTATGAAGTCCTTGTTAAAGTACCCTTCAAATAAAGTGTTACCCTTTACAGTAGGTCAATACAATACTATTCAACATGATTGACTGACTGAGTTCTGGAGGTGTAAACTGTCACCTGATTGTGGGCCACCCTGTCTGAATGACGTGCCCAAAGTAAACTGCCTGTAGCTCAGGCCCTGAAGCCAGGATATGCATATAATTGGTACCATTGGAAAGGAAACACTTTGAAGTTTGTAGAAATGTTAAAATAATGTAAGAGAATATAACACAATAGATATTGTAGGAGAAAATCCAAAGAAAAACCAACTGGAAATAAAAAGAATTGGAGAGACCATCCTCTTAGAAATGCAAGAGTATGGTCATATTGAAAAATTTGTCTCTGGATGCAATTCCTACGGCTTCCACAGGGTGTCAGCAGCTTTTGTTCAAGGTTTCAGGATTGTAACTTCAAAAACGAACAAGAAATATRAGCTTTAGCAGAAGGACACAGTCTTGGAAATTCGTGTTTGTGCGCACCATGAAGAAATTACGCACCTGCAAAAATCGGTTTCCTATTGAACATACTAATTTCCGTAAGAAATATTATAGCTTGATTACATTTTAGGGTATCTGAGGAGTAAATAGAAACGTATTTTGACTTGTTGATACAAAGTTAGGGGTAGATTTTCGGATTCCTTTCTCTGCATGTTGAACGAGTGGATTACTCAAATCGATGGCGCAAACTAAACTTTTTGGGATATAAAGAAGGATTTTATCTAACAAAACGACACTATATATTATAGCTGGGACCCTTAGGATGACAAATTTGAGGAAGATTTTCAAAAAGTAAGTGAATATTTAATCGTTATTTGTAAATGTATGAAACCTGTGCCAGCGGAAAAATATTTTGCCGTCCTCAAACAATCGCATGTTATGTTTTCGCTGTAATAGCWACTGTAAATCGGACAGTGCCGTTAGATTAACAAGAATTTAAGCTTTCAGCTGATATAACACACTTATATGTACATAAATGTTTAAAATCCATAATATTTATGATTATTTATTTGAATTGCGCGCCCTCCAGTATCACCGGAAGTTGTCCCGCTAGCGGAACTCCTATCCCTAAAAATTATGTCAACAACCACATTTTGAGATGCTTACACACTTTTTAAGAATGCTTCATATTGCTTATGAACGCGTTATGAAGTACTTGTTAAAGTACCCTTCAAATAAAGTTACCCTTTATAGTAGGTCAGTACAATACTATTCAACATGATTGACTGACTGAGATCTGGAGGTGTAAACTGTCACCTGATTGTGGGCCATCTGTGTTCACACACCCAGCCCTCCCCACAGCTGCCGTCTGGCTGGATGGGGACAGGCTTGGTGGAGCCGTCAGGGAAGCTGGGAGGACCTATCCAATCATTCTGGTCCTAACAGACAGGTAGCAAGACGAACAGCACGACCGTGAGGCGAGCGGTCACATTGACCATAGTCATACACAATGTGAGGTTAAAGATCTAAAGTGTTGCGGTTTAACAGTTTAAGTCACCAGAACTTTTTTTTATATAGTTTTAGACTGTCAGAAGCATACCTTTCCATCCACAACATGTTGATCCCACCGGTAGCTTGACATCACTCTCGTAACTCCATAGGGATGGGCCAGCATGAAAGCCACAGCCATTTTATACATTCTGAGGATATATGATAGAAATAATTTGTCTATACTTATACAACATCTATAATCAGATTCTACAGTATTTGTCCCTACCTGGGCTCCCAGAAGGTGAGGATGGAGGCCCCTCCTGCACCGTGCCCTCTCTGGTTGTCATGGTTATCCACAAACACCAATGCCTCGCCTGAGGGCAGCAGATCCCAGCTCTCACCACACGTCCTGAAACAACAGAGTAGAAGCTAATTTTCACCTCAGAATAGTCAGAATTCTCACAGTATCACAAGCTGGTTCTCTTTCAGTGATGTTTCGTTCTCTCCATCAGATAACCAGGGTTACGTAGTAACCTAGACAATATACTTTAGTCATTAATGCTGAGGGTTCAACATATATTTGATAATTTGCTGATATATAATCTGCCATATTTATATTCTTAGACCATGGCAATATGTTGTACTATGTGTGTGTCCCCCAAATGGCACCCTATTCCATTCATAGTACACTAGATTTGACCAGCAGGGAACATAGGGCACTATATAGCGAATATGGTGCCATTTGGSAGGCATACTATATCATACTTGAGGTCAGAGAGTTTCCCTTGGTTCCACTTGCGGATGACAGAGCCCAGCATAGTACCATACTTGAACTCTGTGACAAGACCCAGTCCAGAGTATTCTGTCGCTTTTATCGGCTCGCCACCGAGGTCGATAATCTTGAAGAGAAAATGGGAATGTGTTGCTGTTGGATATGTAGTGTTTTTGCTAAATCACACAAGTAAACGTGGTGCCCCCAGTAGGCCTACAGCTTCAGTGTCAGAAGCTGATCGATAAATTCCTAAATCTGCAGCATTAATGTTTAATTGACACTTACAGGAAACTCATGACAAAAAGTATATATATATATATAATATTTGCTAGACTAGCCTGCAGGTTGGACAAATCACAGTACATAAAAAATATTGGAAGCAATCAAAAARGATACCATTCAGGCTAAAACAACAGAATACATAGCCTACTTAAATACATAATACAAGTACAATAAGTCAACATATGGACATTTCTCATTCCAACCTCTTGGTAAATGAGTGGTCTGGATCCCTGTGTGAACCAGGTGGTGTTGAGGTTGTGAAGTCTGCTGTAGATGTTCTTCAGGTCCTCAGGCCACATGTGTTTACATGCGTCCATCCTAAAACCTGCTATACCCATATCCACCAGTCTGTTCATGTAGTCCACTATCCTCTCCCTCACATGCTCCTTGTCCTGCGCCAGATCCAGAAGACCTAGCAGACGACAGTTACGCACCTGGTGGGTTGAAATGCCAAAGCAATACAGTGTATGATCTCTGGGTTTATATTACATTACATTATTWAAAAAAAAGAGGTTTGCAGAGAGAGAACATAATACGTCTCCATCAGTGTCTAGTGGTATTTACAAGGAGTTATCCTTCTTATTTTCTCTCTGAAATAATACCTGATAAATGTCTTGGTAAGTCTCAATATTTCTGCTGCTGGTGGTGCATTTGTCATCGTTGAAGTGGGAAGCGGAGTAGGGCACAGATGGGAACTCCCTCTTGCTGGCATTGAAGTATGAGCCACAGGTCGAACGGCGTCTGCCCTCCCCCTCGCCCGCGCCAGACATACACATGTGATTAATGACCACGTCTGCATAGATCTTCACCTGCAGAGGGAGATGTGTTCATAACCACACTAATACTGAAGCACAAATGTATTTCACTATTCAATGGGATATCACATCCATTCATAGCTGTAGTTCACGCTATTTTAATGGATCTACAATGAGAGACCTAAGGGCATTTAGTACAGTGCAGCCGTGCTCCCACCTGCAAGTGTTCACATCCACATGCATACCTGAAATTCACACCAGAACTTAATATTTAAATATTATTTATATCTTATACAGTGTCTTCAGTATTCCACACCCAATGACGTATTCTACATTTTCTTGTGTTACAGACTGAATTCAAAATGGATTAAATATACTGAACAAAAATAGAAAACATGTAAAGTGTTTGTCCCATGTTTCATGAGCTGAAATAAGATTACAGAAATGTTCCATACACACAAAAATGCACAAATTTGTTTAGATCCCTTTTAGTGAGAATTTCTCCTTTTCCAAGATAATCCATCCACCTGACAAGTGTGGCATATCAAGAAGCTGATAAAACAGCATGATCATTATAACAGGTGCACCTTGTGCTGGGGGCAATAAAAGGCCACTCTAAAATGCACAGTTTTGCCACACAACACAATCCCACAGACATCTTGCGTTTTGAGGGAGCGTACAATTGGCATGTTGACTGCAGGAATGTCCACCAGAGCTGTTGCCAGATAATTTGTTAATTTCTCTACCATAAGCCGCCTCCGATGTTGCTTTAGAAAATTTGGCAGTACGCTCAACCGGCCTCACAAATGCAGACTACATGCAACCAAGCAAGCCCAGGACCTCCACATCCAACTTCTTCACCTGCGGGATCGTTTGAGACCAGCCACCCGGACAGCTGATGAAACTGTGGGTTTGCACAACCGAAGAATTTCTGCACAAACTATCAGTAACCATCTCAGGGAAGCTCATCAGCACACTCGTCATCCTCACCAGGCTCTTGACCTGACTGCAGTTCTGCGTCGTAACCGACGTCAGTGGGCAAATGCTCACCTTCAATGGCCACTGTCACGCTGGATGAATTCCGGTTTCAACTGTACCGGGCAGATGGCAGACAGCGTGTATGGCGTTGTGTAGGCGAGCGGTTTGCTGACGTCAACGTTGTGAACAGAGTGCCCCATGGTGGCGGTGGGGTTATGATATGCGCCTTACGGATTGTGGTTGTTGTGGATGGCTGTTCATAAATCTAAATGTGTATTTAAACCCAATAATGGTTGAATTCAAGAAGTTTAAGCTGCCTATCAATTATTGTTTTTGAAACCAGTGGACAGCCGTTGAAAAATGCGCTCTTGCAACAGCTGCATATATGCGTATCCCAGACTATGAAATAAAAGTAGGGCTTTTATTACGCAATCTAATTCATGCTGATAAAACAAATACATCCATAGACGTAAATGGACACATGCTCAAACTCACACACTTTTGATAGACTTAAAAAGGGGCAATCTGTAGTTGCTACATCCATTTTTGGAATTATAAATGATATATATATATATATATATATATATATACAGTACCAGTCAAAGGTTTGGACATACCTACTCATACCAGGGATTTTCTTTATTTTTTACTATTTTCTACATTGTAGAACAATAGCGAATACATCAAAACCATGAAATAACACACATGGAATTATGTAGTAACCAAAAAAGTGTTAAACACCTTCAAATATATTTTATATTTGAGATTCTTCAAAGTAGCCATCCTTTGCCTTGATGACAGCTTTGCACACTCTTGGCATTCTCTCAACCAGCGTCATGAGGTAGTCACCTGGAATGCATTTCAATTAACAGGTGTGCATTGCTAAAAGTCAATTTGTGAAATTTCTTTCATTCTTAATGCGTTTGAGCCAATCAGTTGTGTTGTGACAAGGTAGGGGTGGTATACAGAAGATAGCCCTATTTGGTAAAATACCAAGTCCATATCAGGGCAAGAACAGCTCAAATAAGCAAAGAGAAATGACAGTCCATCATTACTTGAAGACATGAAGGTCAGTCAATCCGGTGCAGTCGCAAAAACCATCAAGAACTATGATGAAACTGGCTCTCATGAGGACCGCCACAGGAAAGGAAGACCCAGAGTTACCTCTGCTGCAGAGGATAAGTTCATTAGAGTTAACTGCACCTCAGAAATTGCAGCCCAAATAAATGCTTCCGAGAGTTCAAGTAACAGACTCKTCTCAACATCAACGGTTCAGAGGAGACTTGGTTCCAACCGCAGTGTCTTTGTGAGACCAAGAGTAYGTGAACGAATGATCTCTGCATGTGTGGTTCCAACCYTGAAGCATGGAGGAGGTGGTGTGATGGTGCTTTGTTGGTGACACTGCCAGTGATTTATTTAGAATTCAAGGTACACTTAACCAGCATGGCTACCTCAGCATTCTATACGCCATCCCATTTGGTTTGCGCTTAGTGGGACTATCATTTGGCTACTTTGAAGAATGTAAATGACATTTTATTTAACACTTTTTTGGTTACTACATGATTCCAAATGTGTTATTTCATCGTTTTGATGTCTTCACTATTATTCTACAATGTCGAAAATAGCACAAATAAAGAAAAACCTTTGAATGAGTAGGTGTGTCCAAACTTTTGAATGGTATTGTTATATATATTACACAATGTTTGTAAACATTGTAAATGTAAACAAACAATGTATAGCCTCATAACATGGTTAAAACCATAATTTTGATATAATGGAAGGTCAGTCCTTGCATCCATAGCTATGTCTATTCATCTGAGAGTGGTTACATTTCTCCAGGCCCATTCCTCAGCGTTTTACCAAAACAGAGGCGGGGCGACCGTTTTGTTATTGTTTCATCTGTAAATTTGCCCTTTAAACAGCTGCATTATCAAGATATCAAAGTGTGACCAACAAAAAGGTAAACAATAAGCCTATAGCAAATACAGCATATGACATTCATTTTTAACATGTAAATAGCCCTTTGCAGTAGTGCTCAAAGCATGCCATTCCATGAGCACAACATTTATTTTTCAACTCAAATCGATGATCCCAGTCAGTCCTCCATAACAACAAAATCATAAACAATAGAGTAGGCCTGGCTAATACATCCTTAGTTTTGGGGTTATGCTCAGGTAAAACAATTTGGCTAATCTATACTTCCATATTTCCAAGTCCTATTTTTGAAGATCAAGGGGTGTAACATTTATTGGAATGACTGGAATTCTGAAAGACTTTTGGTTTTTAATGTAAAGATATAATTMWATCGTATTATTAACCAACCCATAAAGTAAAATGTAACATCCATATGTGGCCTGCTATATAAACTTAAACATTGATTTATCCAGCAATAGATGTTGTTTAATTTGTGACATACATTGTTGTCTTCTTCTAATGCCTCTTAAGGGGAAAGTAATCTAAAAATTACTGAATGTAATCAGATTACGTTAATGAGTTTGGGTAATCTAAAAGTTACGTTACTGATTATAATTTTGGACAGGTAACTAGTAACTGTAACGGATTACATTTGGAAAGTAACCTACCCAACCCTGGATATGGGCAGGCATAAGCTAGGAACAACGAACACAATTGTGTTTTATCGATGGCAATATGAATGCAGAGATAATGTGATGAGATCCTGAGGTCCAATGTCGTGTCATTCATACAACGCCATCTCCTAAATTTTCACCATGTCGCATGGATTTGTACACAATTCCTGGAAGCTGAAAATGTCCCAGTTCTTCCATGGTCTGCATACTCACCAGAAATGTCACCCATTGAGCAGGTTTGGGAGGTTTTGGATTGACGTGTATGACAGTGTGTTCCAGTTCCTGCCAACATCCAGCAACTTCYCACAGCCATTGGAGAGGATCGGGACAACATTCCACAGGCCACAATCAACATCCTGCTCAACTCTATGCGAAGAAGATGTGTCACGCTGCATGAGAAAAATGGTGATCACACCTGATACTGACTGGTTTTCTGATCCATGCCCCTACCTATTTTTTAAGGAATCTGTTGCCAACAGATGCATATCAGTATTCCCASTCATGTGAAATCTATAGATTAGGGCCTAATGAATATATTTCAATTGACTGATTTCCTTTTATGAACTCAATAACTCAATAAAAKTCAATAAAATCATTGAAATTGTTGCATTTATATTATTACTCAGTGTAAATACAAATTCTCACCCAGCTACACWGAATACCCCATAATGACAGAGTGAAAACATGTTTAAGACATTTTTGCAAATGTTTGGAGAAATGAATATACAGAAATAGCTCATTTACATAAGTATTCACACCCCGGAGTCTATACATGTTAGAATTACCTTTGGCAGCGATTATAGCTGTCAGTCTTTCTGGGTAAGTCTGGGTAAATCATTTCCACATAATTTTTTCAAATTCTTCAAGCTCTGTCAAGTTGGTTGTTGATCATTGCTAGGCAGCCATTTTCAAGTCTTGCCATATATTTTCAAGCCGATTTCAATCAAAACTGTAACTAGACCACTCAGGAAAATGTAATGACGTCTTGGTAAGCAACTCCAGTGTCTACAGTTGAAGTTGGAAGTTTACATACACTTAGGTTGGAGTCATTAAAACTCATTTTTCAACCACTCCACAAATTTCTTGTCAATGAACTATAGTTTTGGCAAGTTGGTTAGGATATCTACCTTGTGCATGACACAAGTAATTTTTTCAACAATTGTTTACAGACAGAATATTTAACTTTAAATTCACTGTATCACAATTCCAGTGGGTCAGAAGTTTACATACACTAAGTTGACTGTGCCTTTAAACAGCTTGGAAAATTCTAGAAAATGATGTCATGGCTTTAGAAGCTTCTGATAGGCTAATTGACATCATTTGAGTCAATTGGAGGTGTACCTGTGGATGAKATTCAAAYCCTACATTCAAACTCAGTGCCTCTTTGCTTGACATCATGGGAAAATCAAAAGAAATCAGCCTAGACCTCAGAAAAAAAATTGGTAGACATCCAGAAGTCTGGTTCATCCTTGGGAGCAATTGCCAAATGCCTGAAGATACCACGTTCATCTGTACAAACAATAGTACACAAGTATAAACACCATGGGCCCACGTAGCCGTCATACCACTCAGGAAGGAGACACATTCTGTCTCCTAGAGATTAACGTACTTTGGTGCGAAAAGTGCAAATCAATCCCAGAACAACAACAAAGGACCTTGTGAAGATGCTGGAGGAAACAGGTACAAAAGTATCTATATCCACAGTAAAACGAGTCCTATATCGACATAACCTGAAACGCCGCTCAGCAAGGAAGAAGCCACTGCTCCAAAAAGACCGCGGTTTGCAGCTGCACATGGGGACAAAGATCGTACTTTTTGGAGAAATGTTCTCTGGTCTGATGAAACAAAAAAAGAACTGTTTGGCCATCATGACCATCGTTATGTTTGGCGGAAAAAGYGGGACGCTTGCAAGCCGAAGAACACCATCCCAATCGTTAAGCACGGGGGTGGCAGCATCATGTTGAGGGGGTGGTTTGCTGCAGGGGGGACTGGTGCACTTTACAAAATAGATGGCATCATGAGGTAGGAAAARTATGTGGATATATTGAAGCAACATCTCAAGACATCAGTCAGGAAGTTAAAGCTTGGTTGCAAATGGGTCTTCCAAATGGACAATGTCCCCAAGCATACTTACAAAGTTGTGGCAAAATGGATTAAGGACAACAAAGTCAAGGTGTTGGGGTGGCCATCACAAAGCCCTGACCTCAATCCTATAGAAAATGTGTGGGCAGAACTGAAAAAGCGTGTGCGAGCAAGGAGGCCTACAAACCTGACTCAGTTACACCAGCTCTGTCAGGAGGAATGGGCCAAAATTCACACAACTTATTGTGGGAAGCTTGTGGAAGGCTACCCAAAATGTTAGACCCAAGTTAAACAATTTAAAGGCAATGCTACCAAATACTAATTGTGTGTATGTAAAGTTCTGACCCACTGGGAATGTGATGAAATAAATAAAAGCTGAAATAGAATAATAGTAGAGAGWGTGATTTAACATTTCACATTCTTAAAATGAAGTGGTGATCCTAACTGACCTAAGACATGGAATTTTTACTAGGATTAAATGTCAGGAATTGTGAAAAACTGAGTTAAATGTATTTGGCTAAGGTGTATGTAAACTTCTGACTTCAACTGTATATGGCCTTGTGTTTTAGGTTATTGTCCTGCTGAAAGGTGAATTTGTCTTCTAGTGTCTGTTGGAAAGCACACAAAACCAGGTTTTACTCTAGGATTTTGCCTGTGCTTAGCTCTATTCTGTTTCTTCTTATCCTAAAAAAACTCCCTATTCCTTGCTAATGAAAAGCATACCCATAAAATGATGCAGCCACCACCATACTTGAAAATATGAAGAATGGTACTCGGTGATGTGTTGGATTTGCCCCAAACATAACTCTTTGTACTGAGGACATAAAGTTCATTTCTTTGACACATTTTTTGCGGTTTTACTTTAGTGCCTTATTGCAAACAAGATTAACGTTTTGGAATATTTCTATTCTGTACAGGCTTCCTTTTTTTCACTCTGTCATTTAGTTAGTATTGTGGAGTAACTATAATTTTGTTGAMCCATCCTCAGTTCTCTCTTATCACAGCCATTAAACTCTGTAACTGTTTTAAAATCACCATTGGCCTCATGGTGAAATCCCTGAGCGGTTTCCTTCCTCTCCGGCAACTGAGTTAAGAAGGGCACCTGTATCTTTGTCTTGACTAGGTGTATTGATATACCATCTAAAGTGTAATTAATAAGGTCACCATCCTCAAAGGGATATTCAATGTCTGCTTTTTTGTTTTACCCATCAACTGTACCAATGGGTGCCCTTCTTTCCAATAGGTGCCCTTCCTTGCGAGGCATTGGAAAACCTCCCTGGTCATTGTGGTTGAATCTGTGTTTAAAATTCACTGCTAGACTGAGGGACCTTACAGATAATTGTATGTGTGAAGTACAGAAATGAGGTAGCCATTCAAATATCCTGTTAAATACTATTATTGTAGTCCATGCAACTTATGTTACTTGTTAAGCAAATTTTTACTCCTGAACTTATTTAGGCTTGCCATAACAAAGGGGTTGAATACTTATTGACTCATTTCTGCATAATTKAATTTTGACATTTTGGGGTATTGTGTGTAGGTTAGTGACACAAAATCTCAATTTAATCCATTTTAAATTCAGGCTGTAACACAACACTATGTGGAAAAAGTCAGAGTGTGAATACTTTCTGAAGGCACTGTACATGTTGTGTCTTAATAGAAGGCTCTTGTTCACACTATTCAAATATATTTACACAATGAGGTCAAAACGCATGCAGTACAGTATCTGAAGGCAGTTGTGTTCCTTCCCTAACAATTAAAACAGAAATTTGGTACATCCCTCTCGTACAAATGAGTTAAATTATGTCTCTTCTCAAGCAATCCATTGCATAACCCATTATGCAATAACCCATTGCATAACCAATGAGATGACAACAAATGAGATGAGAAATGATTGAACCAAGACATCTTTCTCAAAATGTATATAACCATGTCCATTTTTCCTTCTATAAATGAATTCAAAGGAATCATGTTCCATCATCATTACCCCGACATTGTTGCACCTGCAGACCATGTCTCGGAGTTCCTGTTGGGTTCCAGAGCGGGAACAGAGGTTGTAGCTGACTGGCTGGTACCTCTCCCACCACGGTCTCCATGGTTTAGTCACCACCACGTTCTCACTGGGAGGGGAGATCTAGTAAAAGACATTTCTATGAAGAATATAGTCTGTAAAATGTATCAATTATCAGTCATTTCTATGAGGAATACCTACTGTGCATGTGCATCAGTGGAGGCTGGTGAGAGGATCTATTGGAGGACGGGCTCACTGTAATGGCTGGAATGGAATCAATGGAARGGAGTCAAACYTGGATTCCATATGTTTGATGTGTTCGATACCGTTCCATTTATTCCATTCCAGCGGAGGCTACTGAAGGGAGGACGGCTTATCATAATGTTTGGAATGGAGTTAATGGAATGGTACCAAACACAAGTGGTTGATACTATTCCATTGACTCCATTCCAGCCATTATTATGAGCAGTCCTTCCCTCAGCAGCCTCCATTGACGTGCATCTATACTGTATGTACATATTATCTATATTATCAGTAGTGTTAACAGTGGAGGCTGGGTCATCAGATCTTATACCTAAATGGTGTAATAGACTTTAAAAGTAGAAGCGGTCTTCCAACAGAAATACAATGTGATTTGACTGTACTGTTGCCTGGTAGAAAAACACATGAGCCTWCCTGCACTCCATCAAATCCATTGGGTCCCAGATATCGCTCACACTCTTCAGCTATGTCATTCCAGCGCCACTCAAACAGGTGGACTATGGTTGACCTGCCCTGCTGGATGTGATGCTTTGTGTGACTTTTAAACTGGTACTGGGAGAGGCCTACTCCAAGACCCAGAGCCAACAGGCAGCCACAAAGTTTAGCTTTTACCTGGTGGAGGCAATGACACAAGTGAATGATTAATTGATTACAATACCTAGGTTTCCATCCAACTGGCAAAACAGATTTTCATGTGAATATTCTAAAATCTGCATAAAAACGATATGCAAATGTTCCCTCCAGAGGGGWGTTCATCAACACTGACTTGTTGTGGATAAAAGGCTGTGAGTGATAATGTAGTATACATTAAAAAAACACTTTTGGTCCTGGGTGGCGCAGCGGTCAAAAGCAATGCACCGGACAACCGGCTGTGACCGGGAGCCCCATTGGTCTGTGAACAATTGGCCCAGCGCCGTCCGGGGTAGTGGATGGTTTGACCGGTGGGGCTTTTGTTGTCTCATCATGCTCTAGCGACTCCTTGTGACAGGGCCGGCGCCTGCAAGCTGACTCCCGGTCGTCAGTTGAACTGTTTCCTCCGACACATATATATATATATATATATTTGACCGGTGGGGCTTTTGTTGTCTCATCATGCTCTAGCGACTCCTTGTGACAGGGCCGGCGCCTGCAAGCTGACTCCCGGTCGTCAGTTGAACTGTTTCCTCCGACACATATATATATATATATACACTTTTGTGGTTAAGTTCCCATGTACGCAATAAAAAATCTAAGTTAAACTGAATTCCATCACATTTTCAACTCTACCGATGGTTGTCACAAAAACTGATATGGATAAAAAGGCCGGCAGACAGCATTATTAAATTGTTTTATCTTACTGTACAAAGGGAATGCATGCATAGGAGCTATACACTGGTTTTCCCTGTGGACCGGTTTGTACATAAAACATTATATTCAGGCTGCAGAGATGACTATTACCTCCTTAACTCGATTTAATGGCGAGAAGACAAAAATATATAAAAAAGGGAAAATATGCAGACGTTCTTTACGAAGCACCATTTTCCATCACCATGCTATGGCTAATGCTTCCCTAGTTCAGCCAGGGGGTAAACAACAGACTTCAGCAACCTGATTGACTGAACGCAATATCCGGGACTAGGCATTCGTCACATGCTGGTGGAAAATGTTGTATCACTAAGTAGTAATATTTTCCGTATTTTTTCGCCTTTTCATTCAATCGAATTTAGAAGGAAATATATGTATTTGGAGCCTGAATGAAGACTGTTTATTCACGAACCGATCCACAGCGGATACAAGTTTATAGCAATGCATGCATTCACTTGAACAATAAATGAAACGACTCAATAGCGCCATCAACCGGCGTTTGGGCTAGATAAACGCCAGATCACTTTTATTTTATTATTGGCAGCCAAGCACCGATCATGTCACCAGCATAAATCAAATAGCCCACCCTCGATATTTAGTGGAAATGTGCATGAAGCTCATCGCCGTTCACCTAACCACCATAAATMATGTCACGAAATAAGTTATAAAGTTCACAATTTATTCCATCTGTCTATAAACGCGGCATGTTTTTCCACGTGGTGGTAACTTGAAACATCGCGTGACTACAACTTTAATGGGATGGTTTTTATATWAACAATTCCGCACAAAAGCGTTTCAACCGCAATTGTCGCATAATCCATTTCAGCGACAAAAAAGATCCCACCTTGTCTTGCAKGTATTACGTTTAGTCAAAATATGGAAATTTTACAGACACATTTGCTGCTTCCATAAGGCCTCTAGTGAAACCTCAACGTGAGATAAAGAAACCTCACGAACACTAATATAAGTCCTACAACCAATTACATGGGAATGATTGAACAAATGTTTCAATGCAATAGAAAACATTAACTCAAGAAAAAAAGCATTCATTTGCAAAGGATACTAGTTTGTCTGTTCACAAATCTTGGRAGTGGTAAAGGCCTGTCGCACCAGATATTTGTAACTAGTGTGTTTGTATCATTCAATACCACATCTGCAGTAGCCTATAGTTCTAAATGACTCACCTTCATGTTTGCTCATCAGATCCATGCAGTCCAGTTGCAAGCTGCTTCTCAGACAACACAGCCAGTCTGTACAGCATTTGAAGGGGCTTGTTTATAACAGGCCCTAAAGCAGGGAGCTGTTCCTCTTCTGAAGCCCACAGATCAGGCACCCTCGGTGGGCAGTAACTAAGATACCCTGGTCAGTATCTCTACCAGTAGTTGCAAGTCATGCAAACGCTACCATACATTGCGAATACCATATATCGGTGCTTAAGATATGAATGGGTGACTGATTATCTTCATGAAACAAGGCATGGAACTGACAATACAAGAAACGTGACTTTAATAATAAACAATGTCTGTTTTAATTGCACTGCTCACCTTCCTCCAGTGTGCACTTTGCTCCATCCCCAATAAAATCTAGCAATCATCATGAATCCAGAGTACAGCCAGCAGGGTACAGCCAAGTTTACGGACTCAGTCCCTGCCTACCAGCATCTCTCACAGTCCGTGTTTGTTTGCTTGTTTGTTTGTCTCGTCTCGTCAGGAGTGTGTTACTCTAGTCTACAGCGTTGACACCACCATCTGTTGCTGCAGCTCACAGCCAATTCAGATTTCAAATTGCTTTCACTGTCTATATTTACCTACTCTCTCTTTCCTGTTCAGTTCTCACTTTCTCTGAGGTTAAAAACTCCTGTGACCCTACAGATAGTTCACCAATGATACAAAATTGTGTAAATTCATATTTATATTTTCTAATTAGGCAAATTTGACATTGTGTGATTATGTAACATGTACCATAAAAAAAACTATTCAACAAAAAAAGACCTTACAGTGGACTAGTAGGTATTTATAGACAGACAATATATATATATATATATATAAAAAATATTTTATTTAAAATTTAAAAAAACTGAAGAAATTATATTCCTAACGTGTTGTCTTCAGTTTGCAGYGGATTCCATCACCTGTAGTTCAGAACCAAACAGGGGAGATGTCAAATATTGAATATTGATTTTCACAGATTAAAAATACTACATCTCACAGCAACATTTTTTTTTTTTTTTATTATCAGGGGAGAAGAACATTTCAGACTCCAGGCGCTACCATTTCTGCAAGAATCAGTGTGTGCATGTTGGAAGGATACAAACAGGTGTGTATTATGTCCCTCATCAGAAAATAAAAACCCATAAGCCTGTATACTGTGATTTCTTTAAAAAAAATGATGTTAGGCAGTTAGGTTGTAACCTATCATTTTAAAACTGCTATTGATTTCACTGGATATTAGAGCTATGCTTAATGTTTGGCGTTTTAACTCCAAGGTAATTTCAGAACGGCATGGTTGTCTATGGGTCTAATGTGTACCAAAGAGGAGGAAAACACAGGTATCGTGATGGTATGATGTGCTTTGGAAAGGATATGACAGAATCAGAAGGATACGAATGGTACTGACTGCTGGGCCACACTATCACCATGTAACTTCAACTTGACATCAATATCTTCAACAAAAAATTTAAAGATACAGATAGTGTTTTAGATAAATATAGGGATCATGTTTTATATACAGAACTACTATAATTTCACAAATAAATAGCTTGAATTTCTCAGATTAGGCCTATCTTTGAATCAACATTCAGCACAGGAGTTATATTTCAAGAGTTCCATTTCTCTTTTTCAAAAGTCAGTGAGACAACATAATATGGACCTAGAAGAGCAGAAGAACCCTTCTCACCTGTTCATCGGGTTCGTTTGGGTCCTTTCTTGGGGTCCGGGGTGTCCGCRTTAGGTCTGGCAGACCTGGCAAACGACTGGAAGGTCTGAGTTAAGGTCTGAAAGAGTTAAAATATTGTACAGGAAACATCACACAAACTGTGATCCACTAAGCGTAATATGTATTTCTGAAAAATGTCTAAACCAACCTAGCTTTATAACTGTTAAAACTGTTTTGATTTACATTTTTTAAACAAACTAAACAAGTATATTCTTAATGATTGTTGAAAGTATATATTGGTCTGTTTTATAAGGGATTAGAAGTAAAGGATACGACGACGAGCGGCTTGTCAAAGAGGACGTAACCGTTGGTGTCTCTCAGGGCCTTCTCTGCACTCCTCTCACTTGGGAGACCAACGAATGCCTGGCCCTTCATACGACCCTCCTTCATCAGCACTATGTCAAACCTTAGGCAGAGACAAGGGAGAGGTTATTCTCACTGATACCTAGTCTACACATTCCCTATGTCAAACCTGGGGGAGAGAAGTGGCGCAGATCGTTCTCATGAAGATATCCTACATTTTTTATTTGAAGCACCGTACACTGCAAGAAATGTCTTCATACATACATATTTCTCTCTGCCTCAGATGAAACGTCGATGTATCGCCCATAGATGTATTTCAGATCCTGCAATAGAGAACAACAAATAGTCATCAACATAGTCATCTTAACACCACATTGTACATGATTTGATGCAATTAGACGGTAGAAGCAGAAGACGAGAAGCAAATGTGTGTAAACTAAACATACATATTGAAAGTTTGCCAACTCTATAGTATAAAGGTACCTACTTTCTCTTCCACTGACTTGGCGATGTTCTTCACGTAAAGTCTGCTGGTCGGCTCTCCAGGTTCATAATTTTTATACACAGACATCCTTTTTATCTCTGGTTTAAAAGAGGTAAGAGAAGAACCCAGTCAACCCCAGTCCTACTTCAATAAACACAGCTACAGAAGACCACAGGGGTGCCTCTGCCAATCTGATGGCAATTCAAACCTTATTTCAATTCAAGGCCAAACATTGAGTCACTCCCTACAGTCAGAATACATTGCTACATTAAAAAGCATGTTTGATCTCAACACCCCCATTTTCTTTTCCATTTGATCTTTATAAACAAGTGAGCTGGAACCAAACAACCAGCCTGGCGGACCCATTGCCAACAACGCTTCACAACAGTTACAAATCCAGACACTACGCATTTCTCTCAGACTTTAAGTAATGGTGCCCTTTCGAACATTGAAATGCTTAGAGAGTGGCGTCTGAGCTACCCAGATAGAGTAGTGTAGTGGTCTGGTAAAGTGAGAAGTGTACCGTCTCTGTCTGTTGATCAAAGCCTGTAGTAACAGACTAGTGATCTGGTAGGTAAGTGTACCGTCTCTGGACAGCCGTCCCTTATCCAGTTCCTTCCTGGAGATGACATCAGAGGGGACATCCTCGTCCTCATCACTGTCCTCCTCCAGTTGGGAGGCCTGGGCGGCAGGGTAGATCTTCCCAAAGCCCTCCCCTGGATCCTCCTCTGTAGTGGTGGTGGCCTGCATCTCCTCAGCTGCTACTGGGACAAATAGGGGATMATTAGTCTCAATTGTCATGTTACATTTGGCTTATGTAATAAATACATTGGAAATCTTATGTGTTTAGGCTGAACCAGTCTACTGTAATGAGTGGACAAGCTGCAATAAATGATACGTTTGTTAAAGCATTTGTTGACTGCTACTGACTGCTATGCAGTTTTAAAACAGAGCCTTCAGCACCCACTGCTCCATGGAACTTTCACTTGAGGCTGAGGAAAAAAAGTAGTTGGGAACTGTAGCCTGGAGGTTAACTCTGAGGTGCGCGCGCACACACACACACACACACACAAAATGATGAAGAGCAGCGAGCTTATACAAATCCTCTGGAAACTTGTCACACACATCCAGCTTGCGCGTGCTCGCCCACCGCAGCGGAACGCCAGGGCTGTTCTGATACGTTCTCAGTAGAGAACTAGATCCTTTTTTCAAATGATCCTCCTCATCACACCCCAACCCCCTTCGCATAATTTAAAACGGGTTGTTTATCAGCGCCCCAAAACAAGACTAATCCAAAAACCAACCTGCCAGTTTGTCTTCTATGCGTTAGACAATCTTTTGCCCTGGATTTTTTAGATATGTTTTATTTCTCGGGAGTTGGGACGAGAGTGGATTCATGGGAAGAGGGTGGCTTATAAGAGACAGAAGATAAGACAAGCTGAGACAGCCAGTCAGGGTAGCAGGTGACGACAACAGTGCCAAAAGATGACATTTCTCTAATCCTGATAGTGAAACACCTTCCTGCTTTGATAATTCTATAGTGCATTCTATAGAAGCGTTGAAATACAATACAGCATATCCTGTGATTCCTGTAGGGGTGCGGCTACTGATTGAAATTAATCCATGTATTATAAACATGGAATCACAGATGCTCCAATTCAAATTCCTTTCACATAATTCTATGAGTACTCATTATTACCATTCAAAATGGGCTAAAATATGCTAAAGCTGTATTATAACCTTTGTGTGGCCTATAACCTATTTTGATTTGGTTAACACTTTTTGGGTTACTACATGATTCGGCTGAAGGCCCTACCTTCAGCCTCCTCAGTGGGCTCCTGTTGCTGGGTGGAGTTGCCTCCTCCTCCTTCCAGTATGGCTGACACGTCTGCTGAAATGTGGAACTCAATCTTCTTCTGTCCGCAGGGCTGGGGCTGCTCAAACACATCTGATGGCTGCAAGATGGGCCCTGGAGCACTGAGACCAAAGGAAAGCTACAATATACCCCTAAACACAAGGGTCTGGTACAAGAAAGCTAACATACCCCACTAAACACCAGAGTCTGGTACAAGAAAGCTAACATACCCCACTAAACACCAGAGTCTGGTACAAGAAAGCTAACATACCCCACTAAACACCAGAGTCTGGTACAAGAAAGCTAACATACCCCACTAAACACCAAGGTCTGGCACTGGGCACAGTACACTGTATTTATCTGTGAATCTAGCTTGTTAATATATTTTTCTGGTCAGCTTGATATTTCCCAGGCCACTGAGTAGACTTAGGGAACATTTAGGGTGCATTTGTTGTATTTCTACACTCTTCAAACTGAGTTTGTGGTCTGATCTATTTTGGGGTTACACAAGGTGCAGGCAGATATCCAATATGCAGTCGAAGCCACATTGGTGGACTATTACGAGTAAGAAATGTCTAGAAGGAGGACAAATCCTTCACAGCTAGTTGTGTTGTCTGGCCCTTCAGKCAGACAACCCTGTACCTTTCAAACAGAAAACTGCATATTTTAAAGTTGAGAATAGATTAAGAAGAAAAGGGAGAGGGTTGATGTGCATGAGCGGCTGAGTACCTCTGAGAGTCGGGCTTGGGGACAAAGAGAAGGTCCTTGAACTTGGGTTTCTTTCTCTTGGAGGACACTTTAGTTCTCAGAGGTCTCTTGCATGCTTGGTTGACCAGACCCATCAGGCGAATCATCCTGGAGAAGAAATCAACAAAAGAAAATAAAGGCAGCCGAGACATTCATGCCACTGTGCAAATGATGACTGCTCTAGAAATGGCACAGGGGAAATAGTGGTATACTGTGAAATATTGTCAGAATAATGTGACTCAACATTCATTGCAACAACCCATTTGGATATGCTCGTGCAAATTCCTAGCTGTGAAGAAAAAAAAATACAGGTACAGCTACCACACAAAAACACCAAAATCTCATCTCTCTTGTAATCATTTGGCTTGAGACCAAAATACATTGACGGGGGCAGCCTCTAAACTGACTTTATTGGTTGAAATTTCAATCAATCGCCAATAAAGTAGTGTGATTGGTCCCTCACCTCTCTTTGTCCTCGTCATCTCCACTCTCATACTCAGACCCCTCCTGGCTGGAGAGGTCCATCTCATCTGCTGGTAAGGGGGGGTATTGGGGAGGATAGGGGGGCGGCATTGGTGGAGGGGGGGCAGGATGCATCTCATACTAAGGGTAGAAAGAGAGAGTATATTCATTGAGGCCTGAATTTACAAGACCTGCTACAGTACACAATCTTTCATACAATCACACACAAAGTTGTAACATTAGTCTACATCCACAGCTGGGATTGAAATCTAACTAGTGRATAATATACAGGTATTGGACAATCTAGTCTAGTTGTGACAAGAARCTGGGGCTTTCGGAGTATGGTCCCCGTAATCTAGCTATTGAATAATCTATAGATTATTAATCTGTGTTTTAGAATATGAAATTAAGGTAGTATATAATCTACTAATCTGTGTGTTGGAGTGTGATCCGGTAACCTCACCATCGGAGGTCTTGCTGTGATGGGGCCGAACGGAGACGGTAGGTTCATCTTGTTCATCAGGTGAAGGACCTGTTGGATGACAACACACGGTACTGTAGCACCCAGACTACAATGCTCCACTTCTTAAAGGCTTAGCTAGCTGAAGCTCTGCGTCAAATGATTTATTGTAAAACGTCTGGGCGGATTGGCGTGACTGTGCTAACATCACAAACACACACTAGCAACCAGGCCCCCCAGTGTCTCGTCTGGAGCGCGAAGTCACAAGCTCTGCTAGGCGGCTAATGTGTAAATTATGATCGCCAGATCGGCCCCCCAAAAATTTTAAAATTAGTTTATTATGAACAAGTTCAATACCCACAGTGAATTATTTGAACMTTCGGTACAAATCAAAATATTTTATGAAATAGTGATCCATTCTGACTACTACATTTGTCATCATACATGCTGACACAAACAAATCACGGGTGAGCAGGCTACGAGGAGGCTATAGTTGACCCTCTGTCAGGATGAAACGACTACATCGACCATGATCCTTTGCGAGTTATGGCCACTTTCACCATGATCCTTAGCGATTTTTTGGTGCCATTCAGCAATATGGCACAATTCAAATTGAAATACTTCCGGCTTCATGCGCCAACAGGAGTTTTCAATAGGAATACATGGATGACATCAGCACTAGAGGTCGACCGATCAATCGGCATGGCCGATAACAATCGGTTATCGGCCTTTGTGGAATGCCGATTATGGCCGATTACATTGCAATCCACGAGGAGACTGCGTGGCAGGCTGACCACCGGTTACGCGAGTGCAGCATCAAAAGAACCTTGTGGCAGCAAGGAGCCAAGGTAAGTTGCTAMRTAGCATTAAACTTATCTTATAAAAAACAATCTTCACATAATCACTAGTTAACTACACATGGTTGATGATATTACTAGGTTAACTATCTTGTTCTGCGTTGCATATAATCAATGCAGTGCCTGTTAATTTATCATCGAATCACAGCCTACTTCAACTAGGCCAAACGGGTGATGATTTAACAAAAGCGCATTCGCGAAAAAAGCACATTCGTTGCAATAATGTACCTAACCATAAACATCAATGCCTTTCTTAAAATCAATACACAGAATATTTTTTTTAACCTGCATATGTAGTTAAAATAAATTCATGTTAGCAAGCAATATTAACAAGGGGAATTGTGTCACTTRTCTTGKGTTCWGTGCAAGCAGAGTCAGGGTATATGCAGCAGTTTGGGCCGCCTGGCTTGTTGCGAACTGTTGAATGGCCATTTATTCCTAACAAAGTCTGTAATTATTTTGCCAGAATTTTACATAATTATGACATAACATTGAAGGTTGCGCAATGTAACAGCAATATTTAGACTTAGGGCTGCCACCCATTRGATAAAATATAGAACAGTTACGTATTTCACTGGAAGAATAAACGTTTTGTTTTCGAAATGAAAGTTTCCGGATTTGACCATATTAATGACCAAAGGCAAATTTTTCTGTGTGTTTATTATTTTATAATTAAGTATATGATTTGATATTTGATAGAGCAGTCTGAGCGGTGGTAGGCAGCAGCAGGCTCATAAGCATTCATTCAAACAGCAGCTCTTATAAATGCTTGAAGCACAGCCCTGTTTATGACTTCAAGCCTATCAACTCCCGAGATTAGGCTGGCAATACTAAAGTGCCTATAAGAACATCCAATAGTCAAAGGTATATGAAATACAAATGGTATAGAGAGAAATAGTCCTATAATAACTACAACCTAAAACTTCTTAACTGGGAATATTGAAGACTCATGTTAAAAAGAACCACCAGCTTTCATATATAGATATTGCACMTTTACTTTCTTTTCCAACACTGTTTTTGCATTATTTAAACCAAATTGAACATGTTTCATTATTTATTTGAGACTAAATTGATTTTATTTCTGTATTATATTAAGTTAAAATAAAAGTGTTCATTCAGTATTATTGTAATTGTCATTATTACAAATATATATATATATGTATTTTTTAAAAATCGTCCGATTAATCGGTATCGGCATTTTTGGGGTCCTCCAATAATCGGTATCGGCGTTGAAAAATCATAATCGGTCGACCTCTAATCAGCATTATCACCATCTACTGGTTTTGACATCTATGCTAGCAACACAAACACACTGTCATTGTGACCTCAGCTTCATATGCAACACAGATTGCAAGGAAAGCATGTCTGCAACGTTTACCAATGGAACTATACAGTGGGTGAGGTAGTGAGTGAGGAGAGTGCCTGCATTGTTGGGACAATGGCATGCTCTTCCACAACACACTAGCGCCACCAAGAGACCATTATGAGCTACTCCAAATGTGAATAGTTCCCACAGAGTAAGAAGGGCAGCCCAGCAGCATGGAGGCAAATGTTAAACCCTTTACTCATGCCTCCCACTTAGTCTTAATATTATCATTTGCAACGCACAATCATTTTCTGTATGATCTTAAKATTTCTGTATGATCTTTAAAGTGTGTTGGATGTGGTAAAAAAAAAAAAACACTAGGGATAACGCTTTTTTAAATGTTCTGAGTCAATATTTTGTTAACACAATTGTTTTTCTCTAAGGTTAAAAGAAGGACATCTAACTGTGGAATAAATAAAAGCAGAGATATGAGGAATAATATATATTTGAATAAATACATTTCCCAGCATGATTTCCAAAATAAACCAACACAGAAGGAAATATCACTTTGCAGGATGTACTCACCTGAACGTAAAAGTTTGGTACGCTCAGAAGGGCATGTGTTATGTTTGTCAGGATCCCATTCGAAGGAGGTGGATATAAATATTTCAGACTGGGATTTGATTGAAATTTCAACCTGCAGCGAATGAGGGACAAAAAAAAGCCACAGGAAAGAGAATAATTAGCACATAAAACATGTCAAGCGCTACCTACGAACGTACGGTCTCCCAACACGCAAAAATAATACCAGAAACAATATATGTCTAAATAATGGGGCCGCATAAATATGTAAGCAGGCTACTGAGGTTTAGTAGCGGGCTTTGGCTGCCTTTCTCCTTAACAACCTGCACAGCATGCGACTGAAATACATTCAATATCACACTTCCTCTTCAGGGACGTTGGGAACAGTATGCTATCTCAGCATCTATTCAAGGTCTGTTCTCATGTAATGACTAAGGTCTGAGCTTAGGCTAGGCCCTGTTCAGTGCTGGGCCAGCCATAGAGGCTGAAACTCATTAAATTCAAAGTCTATTTACACTCAGGGTATGGGGGCCTTTTAATTAAAAAAGCCATTACCTGCATTAAAAATAATATTTTGTAACTGACTGTGCAGGGAACATGAACTCAATGGGCTGCTTTCCTGGAATAAGCCTATTCCTGGACTAAAAAACACTWTCAGTATASGACTGAGATACCGTCCCTAAAGCACAACTTGCTGCAAGTCTTGCTGTAGGCTTACTGGAGCTTCAAAGCCACGTAATTACAAAAAATTACTGTACACATGCATTTCATCCAACAACGATTATGCACATACCCTCAAATAACTGACAAATCAACCTCCAATGTGTGTGATGTGTAGGATAGGAGACTTCTCATAGTGGCATGACACCTTACACCTCAGCCCTGAGTGTCTTTATCAAAGGCCACCTGGTGCCACCAACTGGCAGCGGCAGATGGCCTGCCACTGCTGATGTCACTGCCGAGCACCAAGCCACAGACCTGACCTGCCATTGCTGATGTGCTCAGCCACAGACCTGAGACCRGGGGTTACAATTGGACATGAGAATGCTGACAGCTCCTCATTGGAGATTCCGTCTGAGTCTTAGTCAGTCTCCCCCCAGGCAGCACACACACACACGCACAGCATCAGTCTCAAGACACACACATGCAGGCACACAATTACCCGAGTTTGGGTGCAGTGCCAGTCTCTATTAGTGGTATACTCGGTTGTGTCACTTCCTTTTTCTTCTTCACATCTTTGCCATCTGTTGCACTGAGAAGAATAAAGGGTTTAATACACACTAGACAAGTTCTGCTTTACAATTGAACATATTTGACTGCCTCACCTAGTTGAGGTAAATTACCTGTCTGACACAGGTGGGTCTTTCAGCACTGTCACATGTTCCTGGTCTTTGGCAAACTCCACCACCAGGGTATGGTTGAGAATCTGTAGCTGGTGAAGCCTGCTCAGAGCCTGCAGGACAGGGGAGAGAATACAGGTTTTACTAGAATTCTAATTTACATCATGTAATATGATAATGAACTGCTACTGAAGGCAGAAACAATTAGCCTACCTTTGCTGCAGACTTTTCACTCGCAAATGTTGCAAAGGCTGTGTGTCTCTGGAGGTATAAGGATTGAATTGCATTAGCACGAGAACCGCTAAAGCAGTCATTGTGACTGTTCATSATTTTGTAGTTATTTATTACACTGCCATTTAAGTCAATATCCGTCCTTGACTTTTCCTAAATAAGTCTAAACAACACACTGTTGGTGCTAAAATCTTAATATCATAAAAAGAAATGGAGCTAGAACCAGTTTSAGGAGGACAAGTACCTTTTTTGTATTGTTTTCCCCACGGCCTCTCCTTCTCTGATAATCACACCAATAATTGCCTCAAAACTGAATCTAAACTATACCAAAATGAATTTCAAACATACACTATATGTAGACAAAAGTATGTGGACACCCRTTCAAATTAGTGGATTTGGCTATTTCAGCCACACCCGTTGCTAACAGGTGTATAACATCGAGCACACGGCCATGCAATCTCCATAGACAAACATTGGCAGTAGAATAGCCTTACGGAAGAGCTCAGTGACTTTCAACGTGGCACATCATGGATGCCACCTTTCCAACAAGTCAGTTCATCAAATTTCTGCCCTGCTAAAGCTGCTCCGGTCAACTGTTAGTGCTGTTATTGTCAAGTGGAAACGTCTAGGAGCAACAASGTCTCAGCCYCGAAGTGGTAGGCCACACAAGCTCACAGAACGGGATCGCAAAGTGCTGAAGTGCGTAAAAATRGTTTGTCRTCGGTTGRAACACTCACTACCAAGTTCCAAACTGCCTCTGGAAGCAACGTCAGCACAAGAACTGTTCGTCYGGAGCCTAAGATCACCATGCGCAATGCCAACAGTCAGCTGGAGTAGTGTAAAGCTCGCCACAATTGGACTCTGGAGAAGTGGAAACGCATTCTCCAGTATGATGGGGAGAAAAGGGGAGAATGGGTGAGTTGATGAGCGAGGGGAAGCAAACGATGCATAATTGTGTAATCACCAATTATGAATGAAGAACAGGGGGGGGCATTCTATTGTACTGATCCATTCTAATCTTAAAATGGTATGTACCCTACTTCAGTCCACTAAATAAAAGCAGTCTTATCAGTCTACTCTGGCCATACTTGGAGTAGGCCACACAGTCATAGTAGGAGTAATTGTACATGCTGAACGGCTTTCAATATCTGTGAAAATATCTACATCGGGCAGCAGGTGAGCGAATGTCGGAGACCTTATGAGAAATGTCACCATGGACAATTTCTTAACTTCACTGTCATTGGCGAACAAGTTGCTTGCAGAGGAAACAAGTCTGGCCGGCACCATGAACAAAGTGAGAGGCAAGCMCCTTCCCGCTGCGCAAAATAAGGCACCGCCGTACAACGGTGCTGAAGAATGACAAGACAACGGGAACGCAAAGAGATATGAGTCTCCAGCTTCAGTGATCTATTAAATGTGCTATCGGATTGTGTTTTTTGATGTCATGTTTTTTTGTGTGGTCATGATGGTGTTGTTTATTGTGAAAAATCTACTGTTTTACGACAGTAGCCACCTAAGACTGAAGATATGGCAGTGGGCTACATGGTCTGACCTACCAGTACTCCTTTATCAGAGAACACTCTGACTCCCACGGCACCAAAGTACTTGAGTAGATCCTGCTTCTCATCCCTGGACAGGTCAGCAGGAAGATGGCGGATGATCAGAGTTCTACTTTTCCTCGACTGGACCAACTCCTCATCCTCACCCGCCATAGCGCTGTCAGAGATAAATCAGAATATGTTGACTAACCSGGTAACATTACCTGGGGATAGAAAAAGAAAGCTAACAAGCCACGAGAGTTAATGTTACTGTTGAGGGAGGGATGAATGAATGCAATATGGTGGCTTGCAAGTATGCATCTGCAATGGTGTGAACCTCTTGTCTCCATTACTTTATCTGTAGTGATGTATAGGAACTGGGCTTTTACCTACCCTGTGTTCTCAGATCAGAGTGCAGATAAAGGAGAATCAATGACAAGGCTGGGAAATAACCCACATTATTGAGAGATCAACCTGTGCTGGCTAGCTAGTTGCTGTAGTGTACAGTTAACTGTCAAAATAGAGGAAACGCKAACATAAAGTGTGTTATTAATATGYTGTTGGGCCACCACGAGCCAGAAAAGATTCAATGCGCCTTGGCATAGATAAATGTCTGGAACTCRATTGGAGGGATGRGACACCATTCTTCCTCAAGAAATTCCATAATTTGGTGTTTTGTTGTTGGTGGTGGAAAACGCTGTCTCAGGTGCATCTCCAGAATCTCTCATAAGTGTTCATTTGGGTTGAGATTTGGTGACCATGGCATATGGTTTACATCYTTTTCATGCTAATCAAACCATTCAGTGACCTGTGGATGGGGGCATAGCCATGGTAGCAAAAACGAATGACCAAAATAATGACCTGCACAGCATTATAATACATGACCCAAAGCATGATGTATGTTAATTYCTTAAAGGAAAACTCCACCCATAAACTATCTTTTGGTATTCGTTTCATTAGTCCATTGTTGATATAGTCCCAAAATGTTTTGCATGTCAGCAATCAAGTTTTCAAGAGATATAGCTTTCAAAAACAGAAATACAGCTGGTATGAGTATTCAGCATCATATGAAGCAAAACGCAGCATCATATGTGTATGCGACCAATAAAATTGTACTTGAAAACGCACCATCATATGATGCAAAATGCATCATACCAACTGTATTCATAAAGTTATGGATCTTGAAAATTGAATTTTCATTTAAACAACTCAATAACCACACCTGTGTGGAAGAATCTGCTTTCAATAGACCTTGTATTCCTCATTTACTCAAGTATTAACATMATCTTGGCAGTTAACGTGGGTGGYTATAATTTGTGGAACGTTCCAACAGGAATCTATTCCAAAAACTTCGTAAWGTACAAGGATGCCAACAAACAACGCATACAAAGTAGTATGACCAATTCACCTCGCTGACTAGCTGCCGAGTAGGTATCAACTAACCACGTAGCTTATTCTTAACGTTTCTCCAGACTACCAGAGTGAGGACAGACATTTTTCGGAATATACATTGGGAGTGAAAAACGTAATTAAAAAGCCCACGCCCTACGTTACCGGGTATCTTATTCTGCCGCTWTACAACTTTGTATGCGTTGTTTGTTGTCAGCCTTGTTATTTACGACGTTTTTACAACAGATTCCTGTTCGAACGTTCCACAAATTATTCCCACCCYTTAACGTTACCTATACATTGATCAGCGAAATGAAACCAGCTAGCTCATCCTCTGAAATCCTCCCGTCCGAACCCGGCCTGCCAAACAAAACCCACACCGGTATGATATCCAACATATCAAAGATTTCTTTGGTTATTCCTTTCTGATAGCTAATATCCCACAGCGTCCAGACACAGACCTAACATTTTGTCGATGAACTCAACTCAGACTCCGAGGCAAGTACAGTAGCTAGCTAGCTATTGGACCTGCATCAGCTAGATAAACTGATGTTTGTAACTAGCGTTTAATTCATATTCTCCACCATTCAATGTCGTACATTTAGCTATAACATTACAACACGTCATTCAATGAGTAGTTCATTGTAATTAAATACAGTTATGAATTTAAAGAACAGTTTTTGCCACATACCTGCTAGCTAATATAGGTTTTCTTGCAGCCAGAAGCGCATGCGAACCACTTCCGCCCAAAATGATCGATGATTGGATATTTACACATTTGAACGCCTACCAAAAGTTCAAAGTCTGTTGGTTAATCAGGATGTCCATCACTAGGATTATTTACTTGAGTGTATCGCTTTCRTTTCACCAGTAGAGGTCAACATTATCAATAAAATAGTCAGGTCCCTAAAGTTTATGAACTATGGGAAATGAGAGGTTTTAGTTTGAAACCCATTGCACAAAGCACATCACAGTATTGTAGGTATACTCACCGTTTTATTTGTCTTTGATTGTCTAGAGATACTACTAAGAAGACACAGACAACTGAAAGTAAATGTTATTACTTAGTTGGTCTGAGTAATGAGGAACAACAACCCCTGAAACTATTGTAGACAAGACAATGAATCCAGTATTAATATATATTTCCTCAACTACCCCAGTTGTCCTAACCATAGTGCATTGTCCGCAGTGGCTCCAAGTGGCTCTCTCTCTCTCAGGGGCCTGTATAGTTGGCATTTGGCCAAGCAAAATTGTCAACTTCTGTCACTCATTKATTCCAGGCCAAACTAGTTTCCTGTGTCACACTTCATCTTGGATAGAGGCAAGCTTCTAGAGACAATTTTGAAAATGCCCCTCAAACAGGTGGTTACTATCTGGGATGTTATAATGTATGATAAAGTAATCTGAAATATGAAGAAAAATAACTCATCAGATAACATCATCACAGAAGTTCCTTACTGTCACATACTCATATCTCATTGCAAATTAGGGCATATTAATCTACAGTTACACAACCCACTGACCAGTTAGTGACCAGTCCCACCAGAGGACATCAACCCAAGATCTCCTCTATGTTCTCAAGTCTCAAGGAGCTTCCAAATTCCTGTGCAAATGAAGCCTTTATTTGAGGACAACACGGGGCATTCCTCTAGGGGGGAAACAATGCCCCCTTTCACCCTGGCTCCCTCTGAAATTTCACAGGTGAGGGGAGGAACGGTATACTTTTTTCCCATCCCAGGACTACGCACTCAGCCCAAGCCCCTGGCAGAGGTTGGGTGGAATTTTATGGGAGAGAGAGAGGGAGATAGAGAAGGAGACATAGATAGAGGGTGAGGGAGAGAGAGGAGAGGGAGAGATAAAGCCCTTGAATTGAATTGAATTGGATTGAGAGAGAGAGAGAGACATTCCCACAGTGACCATCAAGGACTTATTTGTAAAATATATTTTACAGTGTTTAGAGCAATATCACTTTACAGTAGAAAATTAAAATGCATTTTGTCTCAAATCATACATGAAACTGACAGATGGATAGCCCTGAGATTTGGGATTTGTGTTCGGTGCAGTGTAAATGTACAGTTGAAGTTGGAAGTTTACAAACACTTAGGCTGGAGTCATTAAAACTTGTTTTTCAACCACTCCACAAATTTCTTGTTCACAAACTATAGTTTTGGCAAGTCAGTTAGGACATCTACTTTGTGCATGACACAAGGAATTTTTCCAACAATTGTTTACAGACTTTATTATTTCACGTATAATTCACTGTATCACATTTCCAGTGGGTTAGAAGTTTACATACACAAAGTTGACTGTGCCTTTAAACAGCTTGGAAAATTCCAGAAAATGATGTCATGGCTTTAGAAGCTTCTGGTGGGCTATTTGCACATAATTTGGTCAATAGGAGGTGTACCTGTGGATGTATTCAAGGCCTACCTTCAAACTCAGTGCCTCTTTGCTTGAAATCATGGGCAATTAAAAGAAATCAGCCAAGCCTCACAAAAATAAATTGTAGACCTCCACAAGTCTGGTTCTCATTGGGACAATTTCCAAACGCCTAAGGTACCACTTCATCTGTACAAACAATAGAACACACAGTATAAACACCATGGGACCACGCAGCCGTCATACCGCTCAGGAAGGAGACACATTCTGTCTCCTAGAGATTAACGTACTTTGGTGCAAAAAGTGCAATCAATCCCAAACAACAGCAAAGACCTTGTGAAGATGCTGGAGGAAACAGGTACAAAGTATCTTATCCACAGTAAAACGAGTCCTATATCGACATACCTGAAGGGCTGCTCCACAAGAAGAAGCCACTGCTCCAAACCACCATAAAAAACAACTACAGGTTGCTACTGCACATGGGACAAAATCGTACTTTTGGGAAATGTCCTCTGGTCTGATGAAACAAAAATAGAACTGTTTGGCCATAGTGACATGATTATGTTGGCGGAAAAAGGGGGAGGCTTGCAAGCTGAAGAACACCATCCAACCGTGAAGCACGGGGGTGGCAGCATCATGTTGTGGGGGTGCTTTGCTGCAGGAGGACTGGTGCACTTCACAAAATAGATGGCATCATGAGGTAGGAAAACTATGTGGATATTTTGAAGCCACATCTCAAGACATTAGTCAGGAAGGTAAAGCTTGGTTCAAATGGTCTTCAAATGGACAATGACCCCAAGCATACTCCCAAAGTTGTGGCAAAATGGATTAAAGGACAACAAAGTCAAGGGTTGGGTGGCCATCACAAAGCCCTGACCTCAATCCTATAGAAAATGTGTGGGCAGAACTGAAAAAGCGTGTGCGAGCAAGGAGGCTACAAACCTGACTCATTACACAGCTCTGTCAGGAGGAATGGGCCAAAAATTCACCCAATTATTGTGGAAGCTTGTGGAAGGCTACCGAAATGTTTGACCCAAGTTAAACAATTTAAAGGCAATGCTACCAAATACCAAGTGTGTATGTAAACTTCTGACCACTGGGAATGTGAAGAAAGAAATAAAAGCTGAAATAAATAATTCCCTCTACTATTATTCTGACATTTCACATTCTTGAAAAAAGTGGTGATCCTAACTGACCTAAGACTATGATAATGTCAGGAATAAGAAAAACTGAGTATAAATGTATTTGGCTAAGTGTATGTAAACTTCCGACTTCAACTTATTAGTAAGCTGGTCACGTTTAGAAATACTTTCTTAGCTGTATATGACAGTAGCCAACAGTAAAGATTTGGCCTGCTGTCTAGACCTAAGTAGAAAAGCCATGTTCTTCAGTATTTGGCAAGGTCTTGGTGTGTTCAATGCCCCCAGTTCATCCTCTTCTTCCTCTCCCCAAAGAGATAGTTTATACCATATTTCCCAACGTTCTCCACTGGGAGACCAGCCAAAGTTGGAGATGTTTGCCAGTAATAAACATCCACTGGAGTGTGGGGGACAAGAGACTGGAATCAGCGTAATAGCCGGGCTGCAGTTGAAGTGTAAGTCTGAATCAACACAAAGTTTAAGGAGCACATTCCACATGCAGTAATATATAGGACAGCTCTAAACCAAGACTACTGTTTCTGGTTGAAGGAAAACCTCAAATCCCAAACATTCAACTTCTTCTAACATGACTGCTGGTCATTATATACAATACATGTTTTAAAAGTCATCAAAGTTTCAGCTCTGCGCCCTCAGACTTGAACCCATGATTGGAGATATATGTACACGGAAATACATATCCCCCTGCAAATAGTATATTGCATCATTATTTCAGAAAATGTCACATTGGTTCTTCTTTGAGGGGTGAACTGAGTTGCCCACTTTTAAGTTTAGAGCTATGTGGAGCAGATGTTTCAGATCTGACATCTCTCAGTCACTTTCTTAACAGTGGGGGGGAACTTCAGCAGAGATCCCACAGCCTGCTGGTTGCAGATCTGTTCATCTATAATACTCACACAACGAACTTAGGAGTTGGTAGAACAGCTCAAAGATCTGGGACCAGCAGTTTAGAAGTCCTCTGAGAAGGTCCTTATTCAAGTTTCAAGTTTTATTGTCATGTGCATAAGTACACTGAAATGCCTTTCTTGCAAGCTCTTTCCCAACAATGCTGTAATCAGTATCAGTAGTAAAAAATATTATACTATAAGTAAAGTAGAACAAAAACACACAAGAAAAATAAATAAAAATAACACAAGAAAGTAGTAAGCTAGTTCCAGGATCAGTGCCAGTACCATATTTACAATGTGCAGGGATACTGGAGTGGTACACTCTTAGAAAGGTTCTCCTATGGGAGAGACAAAGAACCCTTTATGGTTTTAGATAGAACATTTTCTAAGATAGCACCTTTGCTGTAGTAGGAGTAGATACAGTATGTCTAGGGTAAGGTGACTAGGCATCGGGAGATATGATAAACAGAGTAGCAGCAGCGTATATTATGATATACTGAGTGTGTGTGCGTGTGTGGAGAGTCAGTATGAATGTGGTGCTTGTTATGTTTGTGTGAGCAAATGAAGTGTGTGTGTGTGTGTGTGTGTGTGTGTGGTGTGTGTGTGTGTGTGTGTGTGTGGTGTGTGTGTGTTGTGTGTGTGTGTGTGGTGTGTGTGTGTGGATGTGTTTAACTATTCTTGTGGGACCAGAAGTCCCTACAAGAATAGTAAACGAACAGAAAGTTGACCAGCTGGGGACATTTTGTTAGTCCCCACAAGTCAAATGCTATCTCTAGGGGTTTAGGGTTAAGGTTAGAATTAGTGTTAGGGTTAGAATTAAGTTAAAAATTAAGGTTAGGAGGC
This sequence comes from Salvelinus sp. IW2-2015, assembly GCF_002910315.2. Classification (NCBI taxonomy): domain Eukaryota; kingdom Metazoa; phylum Chordata; class Actinopteri; order Salmoniformes; family Salmonidae; genus Salvelinus; species Salvelinus sp. IW2-2015. The sequence continues at coordinate 37,277,793 of NC_036854.1, forward strand.
TAGGTTAGCTTTTGGTTAGGAGCTAGGGTTAGGATAAAGTTTAGGTTTTTGGGTTAGGGTTAGGGTTAGGGTTAAGGTTAAGGTTAGGGTAAGAGTACGGGTTAGGATTAGGGTTAGGGGTTAGGGAAAATAGGATTTTGAATGGGACTGAATTGTACATCCCCACAAGGTTAGCTGTACAAGACTGTGTGTGTGTGTGTGTGTGTGTGTGTGTGTGTGTGTAGAGCCTAAAATAAAAATATAAGGGTCAATGCAGATAGTCCATGTTGCCATTTTGTTAGCTATTTAGCAGTCTTATGGTTTGGCAATAGAAGCTGTTCAGAAGCATGTTGGTGTCAGACTTGACGCTCCGGGACCGCTTGCCTTTCGGAAACAGAGAGAACAGTCTATGGCTTGGGTGGTTGGAGTCTTTTCTGGGCCTTCCATTCACACTGCCTGTTATAGAGGTCCTGGATGGCAGGGAGCTCGGCCCCAGTGATATACTGGGCTGTACGCACCACCCTAAGTAGTGCCATGCCAGATCACTGACATCCTCCCTGTAGGCTGTCTCATTCTCACCGGTGATCAGGCCTACCACCGCTATGTCGTCAGCAAACTTGATGATGGTGTTGGAGTCGTGCGTGGCCACGCCGTCGTCGGTGAACAGGTAGTAGAGGGGACTAAACGCACACCCCTGTGGGGCCCCCGCGTTGAGATTCAGCGTGGGGGAAGTAATGTTGCCTACCCTCACCACCTGGGGAGTCAGGAAGTTCAATATCCAGTTGCAGAGAGAGAGAGGGATATTAAAATAGGTTCCGTATTCCAAAGGTTCTAGGTTCCATATTTCTGAGCTTGTTCAAGTTTCCTGAGTGCTCCTTCAGCAGGTCGTTGGTGCAGCAACCCCAGCCCAGACCCAAACAGTAAACCAGGTCATCCCCAGCCTCAGACTGAGGTCTTTCATTATGGGAGAACTGGATCTAGGTAGGGGAGAGAGTACCCTCAGGTAAGTAGGGGCCAGACAGTGTGTTTATAATGGCCTTTATGGAAACTGTAGTTTCTATCCATGATACATTGTCCTTTCATTAGCCTGGACAGGAAGTGGCGAACTGGGAGTGCGGTTTCCATGGTGTTCACAGGMTGGGTTTGTATTTGTGTTGTTTTAACACAATAAGACCTTTATGCATGAAATTAGTAGTTTTTTAGGTATTTTAAGATTTTTTTTATCTTATCCTGCTGGTCAAAAGTGCACTCTATAGGAAATAGGGTGCCTATAAGATGCAGCCTAGCTGAGTTAGCCACACACAATMAAGGTATTTGTAGGATTACAACCAATATTTAATAATGACATACTATTACATGGGTTGCATGTTATTAAATGGGGCAAAACAGGGCCATATCTGTGTTATCACACATTTAGTTAATCTCAGAGAGTATAATGAGAAGCATGTCCAGAGGATATGAACTCTCCTGCTCCAATGGTTTTCCACAGTAATGTGCCATGCAGATGTGCTTCACTTCTTTTGATGGAAAAAAATCTACGCCAGGCAGGACTCTTTGAAAAGGGTTTATCTTTTTCATCCCTTCTTTGCTCTGTGTTCAATCTGCTTTCAACAACAGAACTGAACCGGGAAAGGTGGCCTACACTGCTTCGACCAGGGAGAGAATTAAGAAATTAGTGCCCTAAAGTTTTGTACTGAGGCCAACAGTCATATACAAATTGATATTGTCCCYGTATTTATTTCATCTTCATTTATTTGAATGAGATTGTGGTTTCTGTGCTGGAATCTCTGTTTTCCTGATTTCATGTCTCTTAGCCTGGCTACATGCACTAACTACACTAGAAGCCAGTATAGTATGACTGACTGCAGACAGACAAAGTCCWGTCCTAGATGTTATCCATGTTAGGACCATATCCTCCTTGTGTTTCAAGGGGCKTTAGTGATAATCAATGATGAATGAACTAAATCCTGTGTTATTCCGGTATATTCTCCCTTTGGAGAAATATTCAAGGCAATTGATGTGTTCATTTATTGGCTTCCCTTTCCTGTCCATATGGGAGTGGGTGAGCATGGCCGGCCCTAGACTTTTTGGGGCCCTGATCATCATTTTGGGACGGATAGAAAATATTGCAATTTCAAAGCAAATTTACTGCAATTCTACACAATTTACAATGACTTATGCCATGTTCGTATACACTACATGACCTAAAGTATGTAGACACCTGCTCGTCGAACATCTCATTCCAAAATCATGGGCATTAAAATGGAGTCCACTCTTCTGGGAAGGCTTTCCACTAGATATTTGAACATTGCTTCCATTCAGCCACAAGAGCATTAGTGAGGTCGGAACTGATGTTGGGCGATTAAGCACAAAGTTGGCATTCCAATTTATCCCAAAGGTGTTTGATGGGGTTGAGGTCAGGGCTCTGAGCAGGCCAGTCAAAATCTTCCACACCAATCTCGACAAACCATTTCTGTATGGACCTCGCTTTGTACACAAGGCAATTTGTCATGTTGAAACAGGAAAGGTCCTTCCCCAAACTGTTGCCATAAAGTTGGAAGCACAGAATCYTATAGAATGTCATTGTATGCTGTAGCATAWKCATTTTTTCTTCACTGGAACTAAGGAGCCGAGCCCAAACCATGAAAAACAGCCCCAGACCATTATTCGTTCTTCACCAAACTTTAKYGTTGGRACTATGGATTCGTGCAGGTAGCGTTCTGCTGGCATTCGCCAAACCRAGATTTGTCCGTTGGACTGCCAGATGGTGAAGCGTGATTCATCAGTCCAGAAAACGGATTTCCACTGCTCCAGAGTCCCAGTGGCGGTGAGCTTTACACCACTCCAGCCGACGCTTAGCATTTTGAATGGTGATTTTTGTTTTGTGTGCGACTGCTCGGCCATGGAAACCCATTTCATGAAGCTCCAGATGAACAGTTCTTGTGCTGATGTTGCTTCCAGAGGCAGATTGGAACTCAGTAGTGAATGTTACAACCGAGGACAGAGAATTTTCACGCGCTACGTGATTCAGAGATTGGCAGTCCSATTCTGTGAGCTTGTGTGGCCTACCACTTTGCAGCTGAGCCGTTGTTGCTCCTAGACTTTTACACTTCACAATAACAGCACAGTTGACTGGGGCAGCTCTAGCAGGGCAGAAAGTAGACAAACTAACTTGTTGGAAAGGTGGCATCCTATGATGGTGCCACGTTAAAAGACACTGAGTTCTTCAGTAAGCCCATTCTACTGCCAATGTGTGTCTATGGAGATTGCATGGCAGTGTGCTCYATTTTATACACCTGTCAGCAACAGGTGTAGCTGAAATAGCCGAATCCACTAATTTGAAGGGGTGTCCACATACTTTTGTATATATAGCGTATCTGAGTGAGAGTCACTAACACAATCAATGGGGGCCTCCTGGAGATCAGGGCCCCTGGGCACAAGTTTAGATAGCTGGCACCTTGTGTATTCTACTATTCTAACTCTCAACAGTAAGTTTAGACCCCAACTGAGTTCCTAAAATCTCAGACTGAGTTCCTTTTATTTGGTCACTAAGCGACCCTGTGGGTGAGGTATAAAGTAGTGCCATTCTACGTGGCCATGGTATTGACAAGGAAGGATAGGAAGAAAAATATATATATTTGTTAGAAATGGCCAAAATTCACTCCCTAATGTTGGAGTTAACATGTGAATAAATAAATGGGTAGTTAGATCCAATTATGTTATCCAAGAATTGAAAAAAATCTAAGCTAATTTCGGACCACACCCTCTTGATAGTAAAGCTCTATATGAGGCCCCCAATAGTACGGACTAAATACGTCACAACATTGTGAAATGACAAGCGTAGGCCTTCGTACCAGACATTGACATTTTCAGACACTGCCTCTCTAATCAACTCATGAAGTCCTTGTTTGACATATGTTGTCTCAGTCTGGGGAGACCACAGCGAGCTGAGATATGGAGTTATGGTTTCATACTGACAATTACTTCTCGGTGACACTGAGATCATACCAACAAATTACAGTAGAAAAAAAGACCCAGGATTTGTCCAGGGGATCTTGCTGCATTGTATCAGAGTTTATCATTGCCTGTAAGACGAGAAGTTCGAACAAACATAAGGTACTTTTTGAAAACACCAAATAGATGTTCAGGCTATCAAATAGTTTCAGCATGTTGAAGCACAACAGTAAAATGTGTCTCCCAATAGCAACATAGACATAGTTTAAAGGGTCTAACATTGCTAATCTAACTAGGTCTAACTTAGCTACCTCAACAAGAAACAAGAAAAAAAACATGTATAATTATGATCATTTGTATCCAGCAGCCTACCACCAGAAGAATACCATCCTGCATCCCACTGCTAGCTCGCTTCTGACGCTAAGCAGGGTTGGTTCTGTTTGGTCCCTGGATGGGAGAACAGATGCTGCTGGAAGGTAACAAAGACAGTAGGAGGCGCTCTTTCCTCTGGTCTAAAAAATAATACAATTGTATGTCCCAGGGCAGTGATTTTGGACATTATCCTGTGTTGGGTGCTGTCTTTTGGATGGGATGTTAAACGGGTGTTCTGACTCTCTGTGGTCACCAAAGGTCCCATGGCACTTGTCATAAGTGTAGGGAAAGGGGGATACTTAGTCAGTTATTCAACTGAAATCTATCTTCTGCATTTAACCCAACCCCTCTGAATCAGAGAGGTGTGGGGTGCTGTCATAATTGACATCAATGTCTGCGGTGCCTGGGGAACAGGGCTGTTAACCCTGGTGTCCTGGCTAAATTCCCAATCTTGCCCTCACACCATCATGGCTACCTAATCATCGTTTCCAATTGGCTCATTCATTGCCTCTCCCCTGTAACTATTCCCCAGGTGGTTGCTGTAAATGAGAATGTGTTCTCAGTCAACTTACCTGGTAAACAAAAAATGGATCCTTTTTATTGCCAATTTTTCTAAGTGAATCTCAGTTGAAAGGTAGCCTAATCACTCATCGGCCAAGTCTGGCCGTTAAGGTTTATCTTATCAGGCATATACGGTACATTATGTCGTTTTTTGTTTGAGTGTGTGCATAGAGAAGGCAGCCATCTTGGCATGGTGGGGGTAAGGTTGGGACATGGTATAGAGCCTCTCCACTGACCTCTATTTTGAGGTGCATTTTCGGCCCTCACATGGAATCAGTATTTTCTCTTCCAACAAGGCCCCAGTCATGAAGGCTGCTCCTGACACGGGCTACAATGGACTCTCTGTACTGCTCACCTAGAGTCTCCATCTGCCACATAGGCATGAACGATAATGAGTGACATTTACTCAGAGGTTGCTGTAATGCACTGTAAAACACTATTCTTTAGCACAGGTGAACCCCCTGAGAAAGAGGATCTAGCCCTCTCCAAATGCGACACGATAAGCAAACTGCTGTAGTTGTATCATGATGCTAGTCTACCTGTGATTTAGTTGTTATATGATATGGGGTTTTTCCCAAGAAAAGTGGCCATCATTGTTAAGTGTCATTGAGATTGTACTTGGGAAAGCCCTGAATTGTATGTCTAGGACCCAATGCCAGAACAGGATATTCATGTATAGTAGCCTATATACCGAATATATAGCAAGAATCCTCCAAGGTACTTTTTTACAAAGGCTATCAGAAGTAGGCTGATCTCAACACAAATAAATGTCTCCGTTATTTGGAGAAGTTGTTTTCAGTATCAGAGAAGAAGATGAAGATGAAGAAGAAGAGAACCCATCTCCAGCAGCGTACTGAGCGCAGAGGAGAACAGCAGCAGTCTCAGTYGGCTTGTTTAACTAATCTGCTCAGACCATTTAGTCTCTCCCCTTGAGGAAGAAAAGCATTAACACTGTTCTTTCTTCCTGCATGCTGCTCTACTATGGGATTATGCCACCCAATCCTATTTTACCAAGAGGATCAATTCACTCCATCCTTCATACTGACAAGTGTGTCTTCTATCCAAACACCTGAAACAGAAATAAACAGTGAAAGGAGTGCTGCTAGTCAATTGTTTTATTTGACATGCAATGTTACTGAGGTGAGTGGAATAGTGGTAAGAGTGGCTGTCCTGGCTGAGTCATACCAAAGACTGTAAAAATGGGACCGGATGGGTCTCTAAGGAGCTAGATTGGAGGTAAAGCGCTGTGATAGACTAGCGTCCTGTCCAGGTGGTGTACTTCAAGCTGCCTCATGTTACAGTAGATAGACTCCTATTAGCCATTCTGGTTGGCACAAGCTAAGGCTCTTGCGAGGCTACTGACTTACATACCTGGTACCTAAGCTTCAAAGGAGGGTGTTTTTGGCCTTGAGCTGCTAAATCTTACCTCATAGTGCATTGTCAAATTGAGTGATGAAGCCTATACACCTCTCTCTCTCTCAGCATGTCAAGGCAATGGCTAGGCGCCGTTCAGACACAAACCAACATGCCAAAGTTGTCTTAGTTGAGTAAAATCTGACTTTTACTCACATTGTGAGTGAAACGAATCAAAGTATTGATGGTGTCTGGCAAACACGGAAAATGTGGAGAATAGGAGTAGCTTAAATATGAACAGTGTCACTGGGAGATTGTTTAAGTCCTTGTTTGGAATGCCTGAAAGAAAGACACAGCTCTTTAACAGCAGTAATAGGGAGGTACTCTCTCTGTGCAGCATAATCACATCGTTACCCTCCAAACGCTCCCAAAATTAAACCAAATCTCACACGTTGATAGCCGGGTAGCTGCAATCATGGTTTTCAGAAATCACAATCTTGTCTAAACATGGTCGCTGTAATTGCATAGTCACCCGGATTGTTTTAATGAAAAATCCCTTGGTGGACTTTCCTTCCACTCTGAATGGGGTTGTTAGAACTACCTCTATGCTGCAGGGACTACATGATTTCAACCAGCGTAGTGTTATCATGGTGCTGCAGCGTCTCTGTTGGTGTGCAGCTGTCTCTAGGGCCTTTGACCTCTCAGCCTGTAGGTGAAACATGTTGGGGTCAAGGATCAAGGCTTCCACTTCGTGTTGGTTGGTTCACTACCTCCAGCGTTGGACTGCTGCCTGTCTCTGTATTGCCCAGACCTGCTCTGCCACGTCTGGGCTGTGTCATCCCAGCAATGCCCCCCTCGTTGCCTCCAGCACCAGCGCCAGGGCTCACTTCCACCTTCCACCACAAGCCCCGTGTTGTGATTGAGTGTGCTGCCAAAAAGCAAATGGGCAGAAAGAATGAGGAAAAATGATTATTTACAAAAAAAGAGACCTTCACTTCTGCAGGTGTATGGTTAGATAAGACACACGTTTCAGCTTGCTCTGTGTGTATTTTCCTATTAACTTCCAGGTGACTATTTGACCCTAGTCTTCCCTGTTTTTAATCGCCATCAAATTCTATCTCCCACTGCAGTGAACAATTGTCATTACATAAATGTCAGCGTGAGATTTAAAAAGTGTTAGAATACCCCGCAATAATAAGGTTTATTGTGTCGTCATTACCCAATATGTCTTTAATGTAACACAGTATGCTGTATACAATGAAGTGTATGACAGTGTATCACCTGCCTTCCATGTGGAGCCACAAGCCTACCTGGCATGGTCAGGCATTCTGCCAGTCAGATAATGGCTGGTTGCACTCTGAGGCACCCTCATATTACCCCTAGATCTGTAATCAACAATTAGTGGCAAAGAGAAACTTTTGATCAGAACCGTCCGCGGCGAGGAGTTCTAATAAAGAAAGAGAAGTAGGTGCATGTTTATCCCCCCCCCCTCCAACTGTTTTCTGCCTGATCCAATAACATTGGTGCTCATTTTGGTAACCTGTAGATACAGTCAATCAATCGGTCAATTGTTATTTCATTTTTTACGTCAACAGTTGTCATAACGAGCTTTACATTAACCTGGCCTAGACCGCAAACAGCAAGCAGGAGCACAGTGTCTCTCTGAAATGTATTAAACTGTCTGCCTCGTTGTAGTACTTCCATACATGTTTCTCTCATTCCCTTCAGTATATCCCTCCTAAAATGAAGCTCCTGTTGGCTCTGACTGACTGACTCTAGTACAGTGAAGGGAGATWAAAAATATGTGACTGATTGTTATTTTAAAGTTCAGGCTTCTTGTTCTGCTCTTACATTCCAGTTGATGACAGCTCCAGACATTTTCACCTGTTACCCCAAGAAAGACAAGCTTATGCTGAAAGAGAAAACATGAAGGTACAGTAACGACATAATACTCTGTTCATTTGTGTTTTTTATTTTATCTATACTGATTGCTGTAACAGAGAATAGTCAATAGGAAAGTAACTATTTTGTTAAGATGGATCGGTCATCCCATACCTTACCTCCTCGCTCCAGGAAAGGGAAACTTCACTGAAATCTACATCAACTGTGATGTCATCTGTTTTCAGCCCTGTAGCAGGAGAAAAGTGGAATTGTAGGGTACTCTACTCTCAAATTTCATGAAATATGTGAGCGTCAAGCCTCTGCATGTCCAACTCCTGTCCGCTTTAGATATTATTTACAAAGAGGACCAGCTTCAAACTGTCAAATACAGTGTCTGGAAGTTAACTTTTCACCCAAGATGATGGCAATATTTATTTTGACAGTACAGAGAAATATGTTTAAGTTAACGTGTTCTCCATTTCTAACCAATCCTAGTAAAACGGCAGAGTTGACTAGACAAAGTTTACCATAGAGATCTAATATATCTGCTCAGAAAAGGAGGGGTGAAAAGGGAATCCAATGAGGGTTCAGTTGGTGTATAATCTAATGGGAAAGGGTAGAGAGGGGTTACATTAACATTTCATTTTAAGAAAACAGTCCATGTCACCCAACACAACCCAGGAGTCATATGCCGTGACCCCTGCCAAGTGTTGGAGGAGACCCCTGTTGTGGTCCAGATGTATGGTTCCAGGGCCGGCCCTAGCCTTTTGGGGYCCCGCTGCGCCACTCAGGTGGCCCGTATTCTACCTATCAACWGTAAATTGAGACCCRATGGTTTATGAATTGATACACAAAACAACGGCAGATTCAAACTTTARGTTTTTCAATTTWAWTTATTATWAYAAAATTATTGCATCCAATAGAATGTTATATATATGGGYGATACAACCATCSCAGCTTTGCAGATTTTTCTGCAAAGAGACAGAATCATTAGATCATTTGTTTTGGTACTGGTTCAGAAATGGCTGAAGAATTGCAACATTTACCTGGAATTAAATKTGCAAATAGCACAGCTGGGTGATCTGAAAAGTCATAGTCAATTGATCAATATTATATAATAATACTCTTAGCAAAAATGTTTATCTTTAATTTACAATCTGTTGGGAAATCTAAAAGCAACAGCATACAATGACATGCCTGATGATCCTGTGCTTCCAAATTTGTAGCAACAGTTTGGGGAAGGCCCTTTCCTGTTTCAGCATGACAATYCCRCRYTGCACAAAGCGAGGTCCATAGAGAAATGATTTGTCGAGATCGGTGTGGAAGAACTTTACTGGCCTGCACAGAGCCCTGACCTCAATCCCATCGAGCACCTTTGGGATGAATTGGAATGCCGACTGTGAGCCAGGCCTAATCGCCCAACATCAGTGCCCTTCCTCACTAATGCTCTTGTGGCTGAATGAAAGTCCCCGCAGCAATGTTCCAACATCTAGTGGAAAGCCTTCCCAGAAGAGTGGAGTATGATGTAGCAGCAAAGGGGGACCAACTCCATATTAATGCCCATGATTTTGGAATGAGATGTTTGATGAGCACGTTTCCACATACTTTTGGTCATGTACTGTATATAGATAGATATGTGTTATTGGTCGGGGACCCCCTAGAGGTCTAGGGCCCTAGGCAACCGCCTATGTCGCTAATGACTGTGGCCGGCTCTGTATGGGTCCATATGATCCCCACATATCTCTAGGAGGGGCCCAGTATTAGACAGAGATAATTGGTACTTGAGAAAGGGCAGCATGGCTTTAACCAGTGGATTGGGCGAGGTGGAAAAAAGAAAGATCAAAAGCGTCTGCAAGCCAGAAGACAGGGCAGAGAGTACTGCAGCCAAAGCAGGATTACCAGTACTTTAGCTGAAATAGAAATGTGTGTGGAAGCATATACATTATGGTTTCTCTGAAGAAATGAGAGTGCTTACTTCCTAAAAGGGGTTTGGACAGGGCTGAAAGCAATGGGTGTTCCCATATGCACTTAAACGAAACAACACACAAATACTAAACAATTACATCATTCTTCTGTGTGTAAATTCCTTCCCAATCAAGTGATTCATCGTTTGAAACGTCATTAAAATGAAGGGGATCTTGTGGTCTACCACAAACAAGACATATGACTAAGTCTACCCTTACATATTTCAAAAGTGTGAAAAAAGGAGAAGGGGCACCTCCCAGCCCCCAGGATYTGTTTTAATTTACAAAGGGGTTTGGTGCGCTAGCTAGCTGCAAGAAGGGAAGGCCGACCTAAGCTGGGGGGAAAGTCAGCATTCCTATTCACAGTTGTTTAATCCCCACTCTAGGAGAAGAAGAAGAACCAAGAGAGAAGAACCAAGAGCTAGGGCCAGTGCAGTGATACTGTTGAGACAACCAATTCATGAATCTAGATCATCCAGATCATGCTCTTCTGTAGGCCCGCGGATCATACAGTAGTTATAGGGTTGTCAAAGTCATTTCTATAAGCGAATCKGCTTTTGTCAAATTAATGTCAAAAGCAGATTTTTTGTTGTTGTTGCATTTTAGTTAACCCTAACCCTTTCAACCTTTCAGTGATACCCATCCCGGATCCGGGAGCATCCTCATCAAAAAAGCTGACTAGCATAGCCTAGCCTAACGCGACAGGGATATCATATAATATAATTTCATGAAATCACAAGTCCAATACAGCAAATGAAAGATAAACATCTTGTYAATCCAGCCATCGTTTCCGATTTTTAAAATGTTTTACAGCGAAAACACAATATGTATTTATATTAGCTAACCGCAATAGCCAAACACACAACGGCATGTTTTCACCATGTTTCCACCGCATAGGTAGCTTTCACAAAACCCAGAAATAGAGATAAAATTAATCACTAACRTTGAACAACTTCATCAGATGACAGTCTTATAACATCATGTTATACAATACATTTATGTTTTGTTCGAAAATGTGCATATTTGAGGTATAAATCGTAGTTTTACATTGCAGCCACCATCACAAATAGCACCAAAGCAGCCAGAATAATTACAGAGAGCAACGTGAAATATTATAAATACTCATCATAAAACATTTATGAAAAATACATGGTGTACAGCAAATGAAAGATAAACATCTTGTGAATCCAGCCAATATTTCCGATTTTTTAAGTGTTTTACAGCGAAAACACAATATACACTGCTCAAAAAATAAAGGGAACACTTAAACAACACAATGTAACTCCAAGTCAATCACACTTCTGTGAAATCAAACTGTCCACTGCAACACTGATTGACAATACATTTCACATGCTGTTGTGCAAATGGAATAGACAAAAGTGGAAATATAGGCAATTAGCAAGACACCCCCAATATAAGGAGTGATTCTGCAGGTGGTGACCACAGACCACTTCTCAGTTCCTATGCTTCCTGGCTGATGTTTTGTTCACTTTTGAATGCTGGTGGTGCTTTCACTCTCAGTGGTAGCATGAGACGGAGTCTACAACCCACACAAGTGGCTCAGGTAGTCAGCTCATCCAGGATGGCACATCAATGCGAGCTGTGGCAAGAAGGTTTGCTGTGTCTGTCAGCGTAGTGTCCAGAGCATGGAGGCGCTACCAGGAGACAGGCCAGTACATCAGGAGACGTGGAGGAGGCCGTAGGAGGGCAACAACCCAGCAGCAGGACCGCTACCTCTGCCTTTGTGCAAGGAGGAGCACTGCCAGAACCCTGCAAAATGACCTCCAGCAGGCCACAAATGTGCATGTGTCAGCATATGGTCTCACAAGGGGTCTGAGGATCTCATCTCGGTACCTAATGGCAGTCAGGCTACCTCTGGCGAGCACATGAGGGCTGTACGGCCCCACAAAGAAATGCCACCCACACCATGACTGACCCACCGCCAAACCGGTCATGCTGGAGGATGTTGCAGGCAGCAGAACGTTCTCCACGGCGTCTCCAGACTCTGTCACGTCTGTCACAAGTGCTCATGTGCTCAGTGTGAACCTGCTTCATCTGTGAAGAGCACAGGGCGCCAGTGGCGAATTTGCCAATCTTGTGTTCTCTGGCAAATGCCAAACGTCCTGCACGGTGTTTGGCTGTAAGCACAACCCCCACCTGTGGACGTCGGGCCCCCATACCACCCTCATGGAGTCTGTTTCTGACCGTTTGAGCAGACACATGCACATTTGCACAACAGCATGTGAAATTTTTTGTCAATCAGTGTTGCTTCCTAAGTGGACAGTTTGATTTCACAGAAGTGTGATTGACTTGGAGGTACATTGTGTTGTTTAAGTGTTCCCTTATTTTTTTGGGCAGTGTATATTTCAAGCTCACCACAATAGCCAAACACACAACACCATTTATTCACCGCCAAAATAGCTTTCACAAAACCCAGCAATATAGATAAAATTAATCACTAACCTTTGGACAACTTCATCAGATGACAGTCTTATAACATCATGTTATACAATACATTTATGTTTTGTTCGAAAATGTGCATATTTAGAGCTGCAAATCGTGGTTATACATTGTGAATACGTAGCAACAATTCACCAAATTGTCCGGAGAAATTTTGGACAGTCATCTAATCTAACCAAAGAACTCATCATAAACTTTACTAAAAAATACATGTTGTACAGCAAATGAAAGATACACTGGTTCTTAATGCAACCGCTGTGTTAGATTTAAAAAAATAACTTTAGTACAACATACAGCATGCAGTATTGTGACACAGCGCTCACATATTCTCCGCCTTGTTGGAGCCAACATTTACCACAAAAATACGAAATAACATCATAAATATTCTCTTACTTTTGCTGATCTTCCATCAGAATGTTGTGCAAGGAGTCCTAGGTCCAGAATAAATCGTTGTTTGGTTTTAGAATGTCAATTTTTTTCTGTCGAATTAGCAACTTTGGCTAGCATTGTGGCGCGAACATGCCCATCAACTCTTGGCGCTTGGAACGAAAAATTCCAAAATTCCCAATAAACGTRGAATAAACTGGTCAAACTCGGTTGAAAATCCTACTTCATGATGTTCTTCTCATATGTATCCAATAAAATGAGAGCCGGAGCAATTCGTAGTGTATACCGAACGCTTTTCAGAAGACAATGTGAGGTTCCCCTGCGCGCCGTCGAAAACTGACAAAAGACCGGACCTGCCACTTCAAAAGCTCTTATTCGGCCTCACGTCAAGCTAGACACCCCATTCAACCTTCTACTGCCTGTTGACATCTAGTGGAAGGCGTATGAAGTGCATACAGATCCATAAATAAAAGCCAGTTGAATAGGCAGGCCCTGACACAGAGCCTCGTTTTCAGATTTTTCACTTCCTGTATGGAAGTTTGCTGCCAAATGAGTTCTGTTTCACAATTCAAACAGTTTTAGAAACTTCAGAGTGTTTTCTATCCAATAGTAATAATAATATGCATATTGTATGATCTAGAACAGAGTACGAGGCCGTTTAATTTGGGCACGATTTTTTCCAAAGTGAAAACAGCGCCCCCCTATTCACAAMAAGTTTTTAATAACCTTAACCTAATTATCATAATCTGCTACTTTAAMTATCCTAACCTGCTTTGTAAATTCTCCTAACCTGCTACAAAAAGTCAAATCTGACAAAAGCTTTATCCCATCTAGTCAAAACCGGTTGTCGGGGGAGCCCCTTAACAAACATGCATAAAAAAAATTCCAGTGTGCATACCTCTCACTCACACCCTATCATTTTGATTCAATGCCTTAACAGACACCACTTACAGTGTCCATAAACCCAGCGTTATAGACTGACATCCATATAAAAAAAWMTATCAAATTGTATTGGTCGCATACACATATTTAGCAGATGTTTAGCAGATAGAATATGTAGTATATCTCAAGAATACGTGGGATAGAATAGTATATGTACAGCAATAGTTGAATAMGATGGCCTTGACTAGAATACAGTATATACATATGAAGTGGGTAAAACAGTATGTAAACATTATTAATGTGACCGGTGTTCCATGACTACATACATAAGGCAGCACCCCTCTACGGTGTATGGTAGAGTAAGTAGTGGTGGTAGCCGGTGGTAGCCGGCTAGTGACAGTGAATAAAGTTCAGGGCATGGTACTGGGCGGAGGCTGGCCTAGTGGTAACTATTTAACAGTCTGATGGCCTTGAGATAGAAGCTGTCTCTCGGTTCCAGCTTTGATGCACCTGTACTGACCTCGTCTTCTGAATGATAGTAGAGTGAACAGGCCGTGGCTCGGGTGGCTGAGGTCCTTGATGATCTTCTTGGCCTTCCTGTGACACCGGGTGCTGTAGATGTCCTGGAGGGTAGGCAGTGTGCCCCAGGTGATACGTTGGGCAGAACGCACCACCCTATGGAGAGCCCTGCGGACTTTGCAGTTGCCGTACCAGGTGGTGATACAGCCCAACAGGATGCTCCCAATGGTCCATCTGTAACAGTTTGTGAGGGTCTTAGGGCCAAGCCAAATTTATTCAGCCTCCTAAAGGTTGAAGAGGTAATGTTGCGCCTTCTTCCAAACACTGTCTGTGTGGTTGGACCATTTAAGATTGTCAGTGATGTGAACGCAGAGGAACTTGAAGCTTTTCACCTTCTCCACTGCGGCCCGACCCTGCTGCTGGTATTCTGGGCCCGCTCCATAGACATGCAGCACTGCGTGCTGGTACAGGATGTACAGGAGGGGTTCATTAGGAGGAGGGAGGTATGAAAGAAGCCTCTGTTGGTAGAGGAGAGGGCCGGGGTGGGATAGGAAGAATGATGAGGTGGGAGAGGCACAGTAAGAGGAGAGGGACAGGGAGGGAGAGGAAGAACAATGGGGTAGGAGAGGGACAGGGAGGGAGGAGGAAGAACAATGGGGAGGGCCGTAGGGAGAGGGACAGGGAGGGAGAGGAGAGAACAATGGGTAGGAGAGGGACAGGGAGGGAGAGGAAACAATGGGGCGTAGGAGAGGGACATGGATGGGAGAGGAAGAACAATGGGTAGAGAGGGACAGGGAGGGAGAGGAAGACAATGGGGTAGGAGAGGGAAGGGAGGGGGGGAAGAACAATGGATAGGAGAAGGGACAGGGTGGGAGAGGAGGACAATGGGTAGGAGAGGGACAGGGAGGGAGAGGAAGAACAATGCGGTAGGAGAGGGACAGGGAGGGAGAGGAAGAACAAATGGGGTAGGAGAGGGACAGGGAGGGGGGAGGAAGAACAATGGGTAGGAGAGGGACAGGAGAGGGAGAGGAAGAACAATGGGTAGGAGAGGGACAGGAGGGAGAGGAAGACAATGCGTAGGAGAGGACAGGGAGGGAGAGAGAGAACAATGGGTAGGAGAGGGACAGGGAGGGGAGGGAAGAACAATGCGGTAGGAGAGGACAGGGAGGGGGAGGAAGAACAATGGGTAGGAGAGGGACAGGCGTGGGAGAGGAAGAACAATGGGGTAGGAGAGGGACAGGGAGGGAGAGGAAGAACAATGGGGTAGGAGAGGACAGGGTGGGAGAGGAAGAACAATGGGGTAGGAGAGGGACAGGGAGGAGAGGAAGAAATGGGGTAGGAGAGGGCAGGGGGGGGGGGAGAAACAATGGGTAGGAGAGGGACGGGGTGGGAGAGGAAGAACAATGGGGTAGGAGAGGGACAGGGAGGACAGGGAGGGAGAGGAAGACAATGGGTACGGAGAGGGACAGGGAGGGAGAGGAAGAACAATGGGGTAGGAGAGGGACAGGGAGGGAGAGGAAGAACAATGGGTAGGAGAGGGCAGGGTGGGAGAGGAAGAACAATGGGGTAGGAGAGGGACAGGGAGGACAGGGAGGAGAGAGGAAGAACAATGCGGTAGGAGAGGGACAGGGAGGGAGAGGAAGAACAATGGGGTAGGAGAGGGACAGGGGGGAGAGGAAGAACAATGCGGTAGGAGAGGGACAGGGAGGGGAGGAAGAACAATGGGAGGAGGGGGACAGGGGGGGAGGAAGAACAATGGGTAGGAGAGGGGACCAGGGAGGGAGAGGAAGAACAATGGGGTAGGAGAGGGACAGGGAGGGAGAGGAGAACAATGCGGTAGGAGAGGGACAGGGAGGGAGAGGAAGAACAATGCGGTAGGAGAGGGACAGGTAGGGGAAGGAAGAACAATGGGGTAGGAGAGGACAGGGAGGGAGGAAGACACAATGGGTGAGAGACAGGGAGGCGTTGAACCTGGAACGCCTGGAATATTCTTGGTAAGGACAGGCTGAATAAGTGGTCTGCTTCCAGTGAGAAATGCCCATCTCTTCCTGGTCATTGTAAAAAATGAAGTGTTTCAGTAGTTTATAAAGATTAGTTACACCGCTAAACTAAGTTTAGTTGTTTGACGTGTGTTTTCAAGCAAAAGACTACAACGTGTTAATCTATGAAATCTTCACCATTATTGGTTTGCTAATGTCTGGCCCGTCATCCACACAACACATTCATTAGAACGTGCTGTATGCATGTTGAGTGAACATCCAGGACCTTTATATCAGGTGCTGTTAGAGGAGGCCCGGAAAATTGCCAAAGACTTCAGATCCCAAGCAGTGGAATGTTCTCTCTGCTGCCGTCCGGCAAGCGGTACGCGAGCATACGGTCTCGGACCAACAGGCTCCAAGACAGCTTCTATCCCCAACCCATAAGCTGATGAATAGTTCATCAAATTTCTACCCGGACTACAACACTGACTATTTGCCACATCACAGGACTACCACATCACACACACTACCTACCCACCACCCACCACCACACACAACACACACCACACACACTTACACACACACACACTTACACTGACACAACACACACACACACACACACACACACACACACACACACACACACACACACAACAACACACACACACACACACACACACACACCACACACACACACACACACACACACACACACACACACACACACACACACACAGACACATGCTGTACTGACGTCACACATGTACC
The DNA here is from genome assembly GCF_002910315.2 of Salvelinus sp. IW2-2015. Taxonomy (NCBI): domain Eukaryota; kingdom Metazoa; phylum Chordata; class Actinopteri; order Salmoniformes; family Salmonidae; genus Salvelinus; species Salvelinus sp. IW2-2015. Next base: position 37,294,852 of record NC_036854.1, read on the forward strand.
CTCACACACGCACACACTCTCACACATGTACACATACACTCATCTTATATGCTGCTGCTACTATCTTATTATATCTATCCTGATGTCTAGTCACTCTACTCTAACCCTGCACATTGATATTGTACTGGTGCTCCCTATATATAGCTTAATCTCTTATTTTAACTCTGTGTTGTTCGAAAGAGCTTGTAATTAAGCATTTCAGTGTATGATCTACTGACCTGTTGTATTCGGAGATTTTGACAAATATTGTATTTTATTTGGTATACTTATTTCCAATACTTCAGAAGAGTTCATTGAGAAGTCTACATTATATGATCTAAATAGAGGTGAAATAGATCTTGTCTGTTTATTTTTGTGTTTCTTTAAGCTACTCGTAAAAAGCTGTGTGTTTCTGGTAAGACATAAATATAGAAGCACAAGCGTTGTCCAGATGGGAATACATGGGTGTCCACGTCTGTTTACTGAGGAAGTGATTCAAATAAAAGTGAACGAGACAAGCAGACTTCAACAGACTCTCATCAGCTGGGATGTGTAAACGGTACATTAAGTTTTGTTTTAAAGGTTTTTTTCACCTCTCCTTTAAGTGCTTAATGTTTACAACCGTTACACATTCACACAAGCCAAGGGGATTCTAAAAATAATCAAGTCAAAATAAACAAAAAAAAGTATGTTTGAATGACACTGAGGCGCAACGCTGTTTACAATCCATACGCACGCATTCAAACGCACTATGTGCACACACACACACACAACACCACCACACACCACACACACACACATGTATTAGTGCCACACCATGCACTCAAAATATCAATTGGGCCTTGCTGTTTTAGAGTTTCGTTGTCTTTTTGTTTTTGATTTGTTATTTTCTGTTTTATTTCATTTTTCTCATCAGAGGGACAGAATGGTTGAGGGCCAGCTCTCGGGACTGTGGGGGATCCTGGATGGTTTAGGGGCAGCTCTCAGGGGAACTGTGGGGGGATCTGGATGGTTGAGGGGCAGCTCTCGGGGAACTGTGGGGGGGATCCTGGATGGTTGAGGGGAGCTCCGGGGAACTGTGGGGGATCCTGGATGGTTAGTCTCGGGGGAACTGGGGGGCCGGATGTGAGGGGCAGCTCTCGGGGAACTGTGGGGGGGATCCTGGATGGTTGAGGGCTCGGGGAACTGTGGGGGGATCCTGGATGGTTGAGGGGCAGCTCTCGGGGAACTGTGGGGGGGATCCTGGATGGTTGAGGGGCAGTCTCGGGAACTGTGGGGGGATCGGATGGTTGAGGGCAGCTCTGTCCTGGATGGTTGAAGGGTCTCGGGGAACTGTGGGGGGATCCTGGATGGTTGAGGGGCAGCTCGGGAACTGTGGGGGGGATCCTGATGGTTAGGGTCTCGGGGAACTGTGGGGGGGATCCTGGATGGTTGAGGGCAGCTCTCGGGAACTGTGGGGGGGATCTGGAATGGTTGAGGGGCAGCTCTCCGGGAACTGTGGGGGGATCCTGGATGGTGAGGGCACTTCGGGGAACTGTGGGGGGATCCTGGATGGTTGAGGCAGCTCTCGGGGAACTGTGGGGGGTCCTGGCTGGTTGAGGTCTCGGGAACTGGGGGACTGGTTGAGGGCAGCTCTTCGATGTGGGGGATCCTGGATTGGTTGGTGGCCTGGCGGTTGGAGCTTGGGCTTGTGGCCGATAGGTCACTGGTTCGGGTCCCCTTTTCACTTGGTGGGAAGATCTGTCGACATGCTTGGACGGGCCCTTGACCTGGTTGCTTCTGTGGGTCGCTCGGATGGAGTCTGCTAGATGACTGCAGGTAGATTGTATGTGTCATGATACACCCGAAGGTGCTCTTCTGTTCGGTGGCGCTCGCGGCGGTCGTCGTCACCGGTCTACAAGCTGCACGATCCCTTTTTCCTTTTCGTTTGTTTTTGTCTAATTGTTTTCACTGTTCCTTGTTGGGGTTTTGGGATCGGGTGTATATTTAAGTCGTTTAGCCCGCTGGTGTTTGTGCGGGTTGTTGTTTATTTGACGTATGTGGTGTGTTTCTTTTGGGTTTCGCTGTCCGTTTTTTTTAGTAACTATGGTTTGGGTTTTGTTGCACCTGTGTTTTGGGCTTCACCCATGATTTTAACTGGTTACTAGCCGAAAGGACATTAAAGCGTTTTTTCCCGTCTACCTTCTGCTCTCTGCGCCTGACTCCAACCCATCACTTCCAGACGTTACAGTATGTTTAATACTCAATAATAAAATGTAAAAAGTGATTCTGTAAACAATATGAAATAATACAGTGTGTGTGTGTGTGTGTGTGTGTGTGTGTGTGTGTGTGTGTGTGTGTGTGTGTGTGTGTGTGTGTGTGTGTGTGTGTGTGTGTGTGTGTGTGTGTGTGGTGTGTGTGCTGAGTGTGTGTGTGGTGTGTGCGAGTGTGTGTGTGTGTGTGCGAGTGTGTGTGTGGTGGCGAGGTGTTCAGGCCTGCTGTGCCTGCATGCTTCTATGGTAACTTAGGCTAGCTATAACCTTCCTCAATTATAAGCTCAATCGCTTGAGTTTTCAATACATAAAAGTGCTGATTCACCAGCGACTGCCCATTGCAGTTCCAATCATTTGTAGATCTTCCCATTGCTGTTCCATTTCCACTGCAGGGTGATGCCAATGGGTCTATTGAAGTAAGACCACGCTCATGCTGTGGTTGCTTGGCATACCTTCCAGTGACGGTATCATATATCAACAACTATGGGGTCTTGACAGATGGAGCCTTCACTGCTCTGTCAGCTAGTTTGGGAGTGTATTAGTTCCACCTACCSCACCCCTCCAATGCCCACCCTCTGCCCAGACCAGACCACCCACCTGCAACTCACAGTGGGTCATCTATCCAGCCGCCCTCCCTGCTTTCCTCACCGTCAACCCCTGTGGTCAGTAGTAGCCCATCTGGGATCATTTTGCAGTGACCTCTGTATGCCCAACGACCAACTCACCGCCCCTTTTTGGCTCCCTGGCGGTCTCATGAGCTCTATGACGACAACTGGGCCAGGTTGAGTTGAGGAAATTATGGCAACCAACCTCAGTCCAGCCACGTACATACACACACACACACACAACTTCTGTGCTGGTGACAACCAACCTTTACCATGGAAACTCAGGGCTGTATGTAGTAATGCAGTATATATGTAGCTGTATGGCTTCCTCATCTGGTTTTAGTAGGTAGGGACCAGCCTGCATACCAAATCTCCTGCAAACCCCAGCTTCACTTTTTTTCTTGTGGGTTATTGCAGTTCCGCCCTAACCGGGTGGTGCGACCTGACAGCTCTACCTCAAGCTCCACTTCTATTGGCTGAGGGCTAATGAAACCTTTACGTTTTAGTGTTTMAACTGTTTCATGTAGTGAGGGAAATTGGTGAGGCAGTATGGTTATCACCCACCCTCCACTGTGATAGTTCTGATTGACTGTTTAAACACCCATTGACTCTACATGAACCCTTCTCGTCGTTATCTGACCATATCATTTACTTTGAGAACTGGGATTCCCCCTGCTTGGCCATTTGATGTTTATGYGGACTTGAAATTGGGCACCCCGTCTCTTTACAAGGCAGAGGCCAGCTAAGCCTGGAACCAAAGGGCGTCATGTTAAGACCAAGGTGAATTACCAGAGGAATCCCCTTTTTCTCCGAGATGGACTGGCTCATCAAATATSCCTTAAAACTGGAAGAAAAAGTAAACTGAATATGAAATTCACCCCAACTTCACATATTGTTACGAAACTGACATTATTTCCTCAGAATGCACATCATATCACCTTTGAATTCAAATATATACATCACTTATATACTAGACTGTCACAGACAGAGACAGTAGTATTTCAGAAGCCAGAGTCTCTCATTGTAGATCCTATAAAGCCCAGGATGGTATTTGTGTCTAGTGTGGCCATCCCATCCCATCGCAGTAGATGCCCCCCGGCATTGATGTGCTCAGACAGAATGACATTCCTGTCTAAGGCATTGCGGCATGGGCTGCATGTCTGACACTAGATGCTCTTCCCAGTTTCAAACATCTGCTCCCCTCCCCTCTCTCCTCACACACAGACCCTGTCTTCATCCCATTTTCCATATTTAGTGCACCAGAGGCTTCTGGTTAACAGTGTGGACGATATAATGAATAGAGTGCGAGTTGGGACACAGTCTCTGGCTTCCATACGAGCCTGCTTCAGATTAGAACACACATGCTGAACAGCACAGTGGGCGCCCATCTTTGAAGTAGAGAGGTTGACATTGTGGAAGTGCTGTATCTAGCTACYGTACTGTTTTAAGATCAAGATGACTTTGAGGAGAAAGGGAGAGAGCCCACAAGTGTCAAGGAATGATGAAAGCGTTCGAACCACATWGTTTTTTAGGCTACCAATTAGTACCTAATTCCTAAAATAACATTATAACATGCAATTGTCCAAAGTTTGAGTCAGAGAAGGGAGTGCTGCTAACTTTATATAAGTAAATACACACAATTATGACACACGTCTGTAATATTTTGAACTGGGAAAATGTTTGTCATGTAAATAGCCTTTCAGCCACATTGGTTTTATTGTCTTGCCAATACAGGCACTCTAAACTGAATTCCTGTTAGTCAACATTAAGACATGGATTASAGACACTGAGCTGAGAGAAAGCAAAGCTTGACACGACCACACCGGTCTTGGGTTTTGGGTGACCAAAGTTTATATTTCCTAAAAGCTTGTTTTTCTTTTCAATCCTTTTATCGAAACATGCAAGTGCATCACTGATTGAGCTCCACCCTTAATTGAGGGAGGACGGCAATCTTTTAGGGCTGTTGACACTTTCACCTTTGAACTCAGAGTCAAAACTTGTGTTTTTTATAACCTGGAAGAGCAGAGWCACTGTCACTGCTTAAAACGGACCCTACTAGGACTAATGACAACAGCACCAATTGGCAGTGAGGAAAATTAGAATTGGAATCCGAATTTCAGTTTACTTTCTGAATTGAAAGAGAATTGACTTCAACTGTTGACTTCAACATGTTCCAAACATTTCCTGGCAACAAATTAGCGAACGGCAGCCATAACACTAGTATCTACCTAGCCTTCTGAAGAGTACATAGTTTGCTGGTGAATTCTGCCAGTTGGAGACTAGGTTGGTTGGTGGCACAGCATCCGTTAAAAAGCTCATTAAGCCGAGAATGGCTCTTTTTATTCAACGTGTGTATGTTTGACCTGATGTGGTATCGTAAGAGAAGCGCTTTTCACAGGCACACTCAAGCTAGCCACCCGCCACTGTCCGTCAGTGTTTAAACACACACGGCTGGGCTGAGGCTCCAAGGAGCATAAAGGGCTCTTTCTTTAACAGACACACAGTGGCCTGAATACAGGGAGGGGAATTCAGTTCAACTWCAGCTACACTGTCTGTCTGTCTGTCACTTGTATTTTCCTTCATATTCACTGCTGAAACATATGTTTTAATATCTATATTTCACTAAAAAGAAAACAGCATTGTTAATATTCTCAATGGAAGGATTCAGAAGTGTTTAAKGTGTTCTACGACTCTTCGGGAGATTTCTACAAGGTGAAATGTCTCCATCGATGTCACTGAGTTCATTCTGCCACTGACTACCTTGTAGGTTCATTGTGGTCTACCATGCTAAACACCAGATTGAGCATTTGGTTAAAGCCTACATCCATTTTGAGACAGCACATACAGGCATATAACTATAAGMGGGGAAATATTTGAACTCCCTTGTTTGCTCTCCCTGGTGATATTCATATCTAAAGGAGCATTTATTTGAGTAAAAGTTACATTCTATTTCACTTTCAGTGTTGGGTAGGTTACTTTCTAAATGTAATCCATTARAGTTACTAGTTACCTGTCCAAAATTGTAATCAGTAACGTAATTTAAGGATTATCCAAACTCAGTAAAGTAATCTGATTGGTTTCAGTTACTTTTTTATTTATTTCCCTTTAAGAGGCATTAGAAGAAGACAAAAAGGATCCATCAAACACATTTGGTGTGCCAGCATTGAGGTTTCTGAAGTGTGGTTAGAATGCTCAGGTGGAACACACTGATTACAATATTTMTGCTGGTAACATAACTGATTACTGTTACAGTTTTTGTTGTAATCAGATTACATGTAATTTATACAGTCTCTTCAAGTGTAACAGGAAACATAAAGCATGTTCGGATCCAAGATATATTGTTTATAAAGTTCTGCAGTGAAAGTCTCTTTATTTAAAGTGTGACCGTTATTATTCTTTTTTTATATATGTGCAAGAACATGTGTGTATATTAATAATACTTCAGAGTAAGGAGACAAAGTAAAATATTTGCTTAAGGGCGTCGGTCTACTCTATTTGTTTAAAGACGGGGATGAAGACCTGAGTAACCATATATCTTCTTGAAAATGTTCCAATGTCTACATTTTGAACATCATTTCGACTGAATCACATAAAAACATACCAGGTGGATCCTAGAATTATGCTTTTTTTCTCTCCTGATTTTTGCAGACAGACAAACAGAGAGAGAGAGATAGACAGATAGACAGACAGACAGACAGACAGACAGACAGACAGACAGACTGAGAGAGAGAGAGAGACAGAGAGACAGATAGACAGACAGAGAGAGAGAGACAGATAGACAGGCAGACAGACAGTGAGAGAGAGACAGCGAGACAGATAGACAGGCAGACAGACAGTGTTGGCAGGATTCTTATGTATCGTTTCCGTATACTAATTTTAGCATAATTATACTGTAGTTGTGTCATAAATTGGCCGGCAGTTTGCATGCTAAATCACATGGCAGACATTATAAACCTGAATTACGTTTTTGTAGTTTTGTTTTTATATATAGAGGACACATCTTTTTTTTCAAGTAGCGGTGCTTAAGATCTTACTGTATGCATGTAAATACAACCAACTCAAAATAAGACAGTATCAAAATACAGCCACCATCAAAACCTCAGATTACAGGGATTACAGGGATCACATAAAATCTATGCAGTGTTCTGGAGTAACGGATTACATGTAATCTGGATTACATGTAATCCGTTACATGTAAGGGATTACAAAAAACGGTAACTGTAATCCGTTACGTTACATTACAAGCAAAAATATTYTAATCCAATTACAGATACTTTTGAAAAATTWGATGATTACTTCAAGGATTACTTTTAAATTCAGAAAGCATGTTTGCGAAATAAATCTTTGACACTTCTCTGTTTTCTCAATGACATTCAAATRAGCATTGAAAAAAGGCACACATTTTAATTTGGTCCACCTGAGCGAGTCTGACCATAAATCAGAGACCACTATGATGACACACCAAATGTGTTCGATGGATCGAGGGAAAAGAGCAGYACTACAGTCCAAGCTATGTATTCCAATGGTGCGACTGCTGTCGGCATCCAAAGATTATTCAATTTGAATAAACGCTTGGCGGTAAGGATGACAGCAGTGGTGTAGTCTTATTATTGACATATACGTAGCGCATTGATGTGAATCACACTGCTGCTCTCTCATTTAGTTATTTGCGCCTTACGGTTTGTGGTTGTTGTGGATGGCTGTTCACAAATCTAAATGTATATTTGAACTCAATAATGGTTGAATTCAAGAAGTTTAAGCTTTAAGCTATCAATCATTGTTTTTGAAACCAGTGGACAACCTTTGAAAAATGCACTKTTGCAACAGCTGCATTTATGCGGATCCCAGACTATGAAATAAAAGTAGGGCTTTTATTGCTGAATCTAATTCATGCTAATAAAGCAAATACATCCATAGACCTACTGGACACATGCTCAAACTCACACACTTTTGATAGACTTAAAGAGGCAATCTGTAGTTGCTACATCCATTTTTMGAATTATAAATMATATATATTAGTGTAAAAATATAATTTAATCGTATTATTGTAGTCGAAAGCGATTGGTTAGATGAAGCCTAAGCCTTGTAATAACATCTTGATAGGTACCAACAACCCCACTAAKTGATACAATGTAAACCATTACTATACACACAGGAATTACATACTACCATAGAGACAATCCCAAAACCATCACAAACTGTAATAGCCTTTTATCCTATGGTATTTTACCTGGTCTAGAGGTCCATAGGGAGATGTTTGGTGTGACAGGGGCAGTAGGTCCCATAGTCAAAACACTTGAGTAAAAAACCCCAGGGAATCTGTTTAAATCCAAAACTCACATTCCTGTGGAAAAGCTGCTTTGTTTTCTGTGTCATTCATAATATTCAGCCATAAGTAGACAATATGTGACCAACTGGGTCATGAACGCAAAGTCAAATGTATTTGCTTTGTTGATAATCTCCAGTCCAACTGGACTTTAAAAAAYTGTGTCATTCACATCCAACATGGTGAATACCCAAATCGTAACCCAATTTCACAACCTTTTACCCAATGCATCAGGTTATTTTCCATATTTTTCTTTGTTTTGATATTCCCAAGTAGAGGAGTTGTAGATGGTTTGTAGATGTTCAATAACTGTCAACAACATTTCAACTAACTATCCACTAACCCTAGACCTAAACTTAACCCTTTCCCTAACCCMTATTCTTAACCTAACCATAACCTTAGCAAGCAGTTGCTTATCAACAGATATTTTGTTGATAGTATGACCATCTGTAGAGCATCTATACCGGATTATCCAGATAAAGTGTGACTCCATTATTTCCCTTGTTCTAWCATTAAGAAGGAAACAAGCAACACAGTGCCAGACGTGTCTAATATTGATCTATGAAAGAGTTGGTTATTCTATAAGCCAATGGTAAAATGGTTGATAGCCTTGCATTATTCAATACACCAAACAATCACTTGCATGAATTCTCCAACTGGAGTTGTGCTACCCAGTTCCGTGCTATTGGCTTCATCCGATAATGGTCCCCTATTCCTACATAGAAGCCCATTGGGCTCAGGGCAAAAGTAGTCCACCACATAGGGAATAGGGGGGCATTTGGGATGCATACATTGTCTCAGGCCTGTGGTCTCCGAACCGTGGAGGAGCATGATGTTCTGGGCAGCTCTCCCTGTACTGGCTGGACACCAATCCATCACAAGACCATTACCCAGATCTGTGTCTGTCTGTCTGTGAAGAGGCCTGACAGTCCATCTGATACTACTTGGCTAGGATATTGGCTAGTCTCAGGATCAACCCAAAGACTGTGTGTCTATGTTCTAATGGCACCGTATTCCTTACGGGCCCTGGTAGAAAGTAGTGCACTATACAGGGGATATGGTGRCATTTAGGATGCAGCTGTGTATCTCAGGATAGACAACACAAGCATGTTGACAGATGTGATCTGGTCTGGGTCCATGTCTTACTGTGTTGAGGCCAGCCAAGAGACAGAGCGTTGTAGTGGGTATACACACACCCTGCTTCCGACTGGCCAGACGTGTTAATAGGCACCTGTCCATGATAGAGTGTGCCTGGTTGCATCAGATCTTATGGAGACAATAGAGAATAGACAATATTGACCAGACAAGACCTAAAAAGTAGCATTCTGTCAGAGGACTTTTCCCTTGATCATCCTGAGACTGTGGCTGTGCGTTTTGGAGGAGTGGGGCTGGAGGTAGGATGTAGGGGCATATGGAGTTGGGCTGGAGTGAGGCTGGGGGTATAAGTTGGGCTGGAGTGAGGCCGGGGTAGGGGGTATAAGTTGGGCTGGAGTAAGGCTGGGGGTAGGGGGTATGTAACCTGCCTGTGCCCTTCCTGTGAGGTCATGTGAGCAGCCGGCCAACTGGATCAGATGAAAGGTCTCAGTGGGGGGTGTCAGGTGAGAAGCAGCACTATCTGACAGCTCTCTCTCTCTTTCTCCCTCTCTGGCTCTCTCTCTCTCTCTTTCTCCCTCCCTCCCTTGTCTAGTCGTCTGTCTCTCTCTCTCTCTCTCTCTCTCTCTCTCTCTCTCTCTCTCTCTCTCTCTCTCTCTCTCTCTCTCTCTCTATCTCTCTCCTTTCTCACTCTCTCTCTTCTCTCTTTCTGTCTCTTCTCTCTCTCCTCTTCATTCACTCGCTCTCTCTTTCTCTCTCTCACTCACTAGCTCTCTCCCCCCCCTCTCTCTCTGTCTCTCTCCCTCTCTCTCTCCCTTGCTCTCTCGATGTCTCTGTCTCTCTCTTTCTACCTCTCCCTCAGTCAGCTATAATTGACCAGCCCAGTAGGATTTCTGGAACTCTCCTGAAAAGAGAAAAGTCAGATATTTCTGGAGAATATGATTCAGTCTGTCAGGGTTTTACATGGAGAAGAAGAGTGAAAATGAATCAATGACATGCATTGCTCATGCATGATGTGATGCTTAAATCCACAGAAAATATGTAATAATATAATAAAGTGAGGTGGCAACCGGTMGGTTGCTTGTATCAAATCCTGTGGCAGCCCCCCACACCTCTCCAAAAAAACGGAATATGTAAGTGTATATACATGTGTGTCWTTCTGAGGGGTTGGGTTAATAAAGTGATCTCAATCTTCAAATATGACTTTGTTTGCTCTAATAAACTAATATTGTCTCCTATGTGAACACAACCAACACTAACTGCAGCAGGTGACCAGAGCAGAACAATATTCTATGTGGGACAGGGCAGACAGTCCACAAGACACTGTCCAACACTGAGAATTGCTCACATGCCTAATTCTCTCTCACCCCAATGGCATTCCGTTAATTCCCGGGACATTTCCAGAAAGTCGAAGCCGTTTTTTTTATCTTACTATTTATTTAAAAAATATATATACGTGGACGAGCGCTCAGGGAAGAATTCACATCAGCTTTGCAAAACTGATGGGTGGATCCCAATGAGAATTTCTAGCCCCGTGATTTGCTAATCGGGGGCTTTTCCCCTTGTCATTTCGCTGTAACCGTGGGTTTGGTTTGTGGTGCTTGCCCAGCCCTCCTGTCGGTGTCGCTCCTAGGGTATCAAGTGCTCTCTGGGAGTTTTGATTAAAGCCCAAATACCTTCAGTCAGAAGGCTGGGCACTGGAAAAGAAGACCGTATAGGGGCCTGGAGTGGCTGAGAGAAGAGGCTAAACACTTACTTATGGCTGTTTAGTGTAATTATCCATCACATTTGGGATTGTGGAAGGGAAGTCTTTTAAAATCAGTTGAAGTCGCCCAAGTTTTGTTCACTTTTGTGGGCGCCGACCATGGAGATGCAAAGGTGGTCCACAAGGTGGAAAACGAAAAGGTGGATTATGGATTCCACTGTAACCGCATTCATCACTTTAACCCTGGTTCTTCAGGCTACACATGTCAGAGCAGGTAAGAATACTTTTTAGGATCCAAAAAAGTGTGTGTAAAAGTACTAGAGACTAGGGACTGTCATTCAACCGCGGCAGAAAACTTGGGTCTGTTCGGGAAAACATGATGGAGAGATCAGGGAAGACAAAAGGGTCGGGTTTTGGCAACTGTATTTTCAATGAGCAACGCAACTAGATGTGAGAGGAAAGGTAGGAACGAGATATATGATTCCTATATGATTCAGTCAAGCGGTCTGTGGATGTATAGCTACCAATTAACTCAAGGCAAGTTACATATGCACCAAAGTGCCCCTCGTCACAAAGTAAAGCGGATCACATATTTTATTGAAAATTTAAGTTCAAAGATATATACCCAAATATACGTTGCATACTATTGCCATTGGTTCCAAATAGATGTAGGTATCACTATGTCAAGTGTTTCAAAGGGTTATGACGATTTTTGTTTATTTTACATCTATTGAAATGCATTGTAACTAATATACCCTCTACTTATTTTTCCACAACATTTTTATGCATGATTAAATAGCCTTTTATATCCACCATAAAGTTTAAACAGTTACCTCAACTATGCACAATGTTTATTTGGTGCACATGCTTTTCTTTCCTGGTAACTTTACTTCGCTTAGTTTCGTTGTGAAGGAGCCGTTAAAGAATTTGTCTAGCACCCCATTTAGAGACAGCTTTAGAGATTTATGCTGAAAAAAACCTCGTTCGAATTAGTGGTCCGTTAGGTGTGTGTGGAATTCCGCACGGCTTGAGATTGCAGCCTGACAGTTTMTTAAATAATTATGCAGCCAGAGGAGAGGTGTCTGTCAATTTTATTCATGGCTCCGGGGCACGGGAAATTTCAAGACCTGAGTCCGGAGTAGGCTATCCGAATCTCTCTAAAGGACCCGGTATCATTTAATATAGTCCTTATTAGTTATTGTCAGTGGTCACATTGCTGTTTTATAATACATTAAAACAGTAATGGTCCATTTTGATCCGTTATACTGCGCACATTATAGCCTAGGTATTGAATTCTATTTCATCTGGGCCCATTTTTTCAACAATTATCTATGTGGATTTCGCCTATCATATAGGATTAAATGTAGAAAGAGTTAATAGAATGGATGAATCATTGACTTGAATGGGGACCCCCGTTCTATTCATTATATTTCGATACATTTAATCCTACCTGATAGGCGAAATCCAGATTCGTAACTTTTGAAAAACTGGGCCRTGATTTCCATACATTTTACCAGACACTCCTCGARTTACAGGAGCAATTAGGGTTAAATGCCTTGCTCAAGAGCACATCAACAGATTGGGGCTTGGGGATTTAAACCAGCAATCTTTTYGTTACTGGCCCAACCGCTACGCTACCTGCCTCTCTTGTCCCCCTGTAGCCTAGACAATGCATCTATTTCTGAAAGTGTGGTCATTGCAAGCTGGAATCCATTTTTAACAATGAAATGATATTGAATATTGGCATGGTTTGATCATTGGGGAGTTGTGCAGTGTGGCAGACCCGTCAGACTTATCCACTGGGGAAGGGTGTGTCAAGGCTACATTTTCATTAGTAATAAGGAGATTGTTCATTACTTAACTAGACTTTATTTATTCYCATTTTTACCTGGCACTGCAAATTTCCTGGTATTATTTCGGGTCATGGTGTATGGCGGCCCAGGAGCGGACTGGCCAACTGGTATTTCCAGATGGGCTGGTCCATTTTTAGCCTAGTGGGCCGGCCTGTCTAACTTCAGATTTTTGCGCAGAATTATCATTATCTGGCTAATAATGGGAGCCTCGAGGAAAAAAATGGGCTGTTGTGTTAGAAATGCCTGAGCCCATTTTTGGTCCCAGTCTGCCCCTGTACTGTCCGTGCCCGTGGACTTTCTGATAGATTCTGAGTGGTCAAGCAGCACATCACTGACTTGCCAAAAGGAGGACCCTTTCTCCACACTYCCCTAGTCCGCACTGAAGACCAGCAAGAGACTGGAGGGGCTTGTGCAACTTCGTGCCCAACTTTCCCCCCTGAATTTTGCACTTGCATGTTTGGTTTGGGGAGACAAGGCCGTGTTGTCTGAGCTCGGAGCGGTGCACACTCCCTCCATGGTGGGAATGTTTCCAGTCTAAGTGCTGTGCAGTTATTTGATGATGGTTCTCGTTGCACTTCCCTATTATTTTAGAGGCTTCAAAGGGCCGACCAATAGTATATAGGCCAGCAGCATACAGTCCAGTCTTACTCCCATAATGGGGGGTGAGTGAGTCACTGACTAGGTCTTCAACATCATAGACCTCTTCATAATTAAACTACTTCTCTAGGATACATGCGTCTTTCTTTTACTTAGGCTACACACTTTATTATAGCGTTATGCTATTGTAGATATTTCATTAAGAAAGATTTATCAGACTGAATCGAAACCGTTGATGACATTGGTCTTTTTCATTCTTATGGCTCTTCTTACTTGCATTCTGATGATTGTACTTCTAGGAACAGTCGATGTATTATATTTGTTCATGTATATGCGTCGCCCCTATTCAGTCTTTCAATATTTGCTAATGGCCGTCCAGAGCAGAACAAGGCCTACACAGAACTCGTCATTGTTAAAACCCATATAAGTCACTATTTACTATTCACTTCCATCATTTTTTCTGTCCTATAGCCTACTGTATATACAGTATGTGTTTTATGTCTTTGTGAGTTTCTCTGCTGGTGTTTATGGAGCATTAGGCTGTTTCTGAAGGGTGCCTTCCCTGAGCTAGCAGTGTACAGACACGTTTTCACAGCCCCTGGGGCATGGGCTCCTCTCCGGTGCATTCCTGCCGACAAACAGAACCCTCAAAACCCACTCTACTCTACTCTACTCTACCCTTCTTTTTTTTTCTCTCTCTCTCTCTCTCTCTCTCTCTCTCTCTCTCTCTCTCTCCTCTCTCTCTCTCTCTCTCTCTCTCTCTCTCTCTCTCTCTCTGAAGGGTAAGGAAACATGGACAATCAGGTCTAAAGTGAAGGGGACTTTTGTTCTATTTGTTGTAGGTATTTTCAAGCCGACTGTCTCATCCATGACTAGATTGATTTACATTGGCCTGTTGGGGATATTGATGGGGGTTATTTATGTCGGTCATCATGATCACTCCCCCTTTACCTCATGATGGTGATTCTGATTTTACATGATTACATGTTGTTTGGACTGTATAAGCCATGCCTTGTAATTTGGCAATATATTTAGACTTTTTACTTGTTGGGGTATTTTTGAAGTAGAAGTCCGCAAGGTGATATTCAGCTTTGATATTTTATGCAGTGGAATTAAAAGAGTTAAAGAGAGCAGAAAAAACACACACTTTGAAACGTGGATTGTTTTCAGTGAATTTTCCTTGGTATGACACACCAGCATAAAGCAGTGTTGTTTGAGCCTGGAGTGTGGAAGTCCAATAGGGGAGAGAGTAGGGGTAGAGGGAGAGAGGGAGAGCGAGAGAGGAGAGGGAGAGCGAGAGAGTAGGGGTAGAGTGAGAGAGGGAGGGAGAGCGAGAGAGTAGGGGTAGAGTGAGAGGGGTAGAGGGAGAGATATTCTGTCTGAATACATTATTTGAGTCTCAGGGAGCAGCAGGTGAAAAGGTATTCTCTTTTTACCGGCCAATTTCACCTCCCTAGCCAAAAACAACAAAGTCTGGAACATAATATATCCTTCTTACATGCTCCTCATATCTGACTGATGATCTGGCATGTTTTGTGATGAGAAAAGAGCCGAAGAGCAAATTTTTTGGCCTCTGTTCCGAGAACTATGTTTTAGTGTTTGTAGCACTGCCAGAAACACGCTGTTGTCTCGTCTATACATCTGCATGAATATCCATATGTGTTAAKTTGACAAGTGAGGTAACATCAAAACCTGCAACCCATGTATATTTTAGGCTAATGTTGCCTAGCTTTTCTTCCCCCCAACCTCATCAATTAGCACACCGTAGGTCTCACAGGAGGTTGGTGGCACCTTAATTGGGGAGGACGGGTCGTGGRAATGGCTGGAGCGGAACAGCTGCAATAGTATCAAATACATTCCATTCCATTTGCTCCGTTCCAGACATTATTATGAGCCATCCTCTCCTCAGCAGCCTCCACTGGTAGATCTTTTTGAACAGCCAATAACTGAGCAACAGTGGAGGCCCCTGTATGTGGATACTATGAGTTGGCCCTTTTCCCCTTCGGATTATGTAGGGCCCCTTTCCTTCCCGTGCCACCTAGGGATTTGGACTGGGAGATATGTGTCCTTATTTGCACAGCGGCCATGAGCAAACTCACACCAGCTCATCAGATGGGTGGTTTCAGAGACTTCACACACTCATTTGGTGTTTTAATGGATTCGGGTATATTGACGTTTTTTTGGCACCTGGGTGAGGGGGTCGCCCATTGGCCAAATTACCACCCATCTGGAATATATGAGGCCTTGAGACAGTTAGAGCTGACTGAGAGAGAAAGAGAGAGAGAGGTGCTCTCTTGGAATAAAACTCACTCACAAAGAGCTCTTCAGTTCAGTTAGAAAAGCCCTGTAYCTTCCTGGGTACCTTTCACAGTATACAAAATGACCACGTGGTCTTGGAGATGATATCCCTATCACCTTCTCTCTCACAGTAACATTATATTCTTCTGAGATTCTTTTCAACTTTGTCTATAGTTTTTTGTTTKATTTTGAGTCCATTTTGAGTAGCTAAGTCTGTCTCTGTCTTTCCCCCTGGGTGAGTGATTCATTCAGTCATATATAGGGGCTATAGCCTTGGTGTGATGGAGGGGGAGTCAGGGTATGGTTGGTTCAATGGGCAGGCAGACTGGTCAACACAAAGGTTTCCTTTGGGACACAGAATAATAGATGTGACAGACCTTTGCTTTTGAGAGATTTAAGGGGGTCATGAGTGTGTTCTCAGCCTGGGGAATGTGCTGCTGGTGTATATATGTGTGTGTGTGTGGGTGTGGTAGTGTGTGGGGTGTGTGTGGTTGTGTGTGTGTGTGTGTGTGTGTGTGTGTGTGGTACTCTGCCTCTGCAGACTCTCTCAGACATCGTTTATTTTTCTTGTCTTTTTCAACCCAGGCCTCAAAGCATAGATGAAGGAGAGTGGTTGCTGTTTAATTTAATGCTAGACTTTTTGGAGAAGTCGTTTTTGGTGATGTATGAAAATAGCTTTTTCCTGAGTCTATTCTGAGACACATGTTTTAATCACGGTAGCTATCTGTCTTATATGAGACAAGAGACCCAGATATGAACCTCCTATGGGTGGGTGCACTAATCATTTTGCATGAAAATGGGAAAGATACAGGTATGACCTATGACCTATGGCAGCTTCTCCCTGACACCTGTCAGTCATTCATTAAGCACTGATAATAAAGGTTAAATATACTTAATACATTGATTTCAGTTCAAGCTTTAAAGCCTGGTGAAAGTTGCAGGACTGAAACTTTGCTGAATCATTGTTTTGTTTTTGAATACAGTAAATCTCTGGCCTCTCCTTTTCTTTAATCAGTGACACTCACACTTTCCTTTTCTTTAATCAGTGACACTCACACTTTCCTTTTCTTTAATCAGTGACACTCACACACCCCGACTAAAAACACACTGATTAGATGGTCACTAATGGTGATGTTGATGACCCAATGAGATAAATGCAGAAACATCATCTCATGCTGTGAAATATATAACACGATAACAGTCATAGTGAATATATTAAAGCAGGTCATGCGTTTAGTTTGAGCTGGGAAACCAACACATTATGGACTCAGTTAGAACAGCTAGTTTTGGCTCAGTACTTATGTATATACTGTATGTACTGTATATATCATCTAGTTAGTACAGAAGACATCCTTTTATGCAATGGAAATTGCTTCGTGTTGAAACAGGGACATGATTCTCCACATGCTCCATTGAGCAGTATGAAGCATGTCATTATAGTTTGCTTATCCCTGGTGGAGCTGGAATGTCTGCCTGAGTGTGTCCAGAGGAAAATATACATTTTTATAAGATCTCCTTGTATAAAGTAGCTAAAGAAARGTATGAATGATCTGATTGGCGCGTGCCAAAGCAAACAGTGGTTTTAGACCAGCCACATAAGGCCTAGCTGATGCCTTTAGACAGCAAGGGCTGGTTCTGCACCGTGTAAAAACAGATTAAGGTTCAAGCCCCTTAACAATCCGGTAGTGTATTGCCTGTGTAATGTGTATATTATTCTATAGCACAGTCTGAAACWAGTCTCAGTTTCAATTCCTCACTCATGATTTTGAGTCTAGGCAGATGTTTTGTTCTCCCTTAGCAGTCTACTGTTTTCTATGCTATACCAACACTCAATTTTGAACTCTTGGGAATAACGTGCTACCTCCCAGTCTCCCAGCCCTATCATGGAGCTGATGTTAACACTGAGACAGTGTTTTGATTAACAGTATGATCACCACCCCAGCTTTCCCATGGGTCAGTCTCACTGGGGTGTCGGATCAAACACAGGTTCCTTTATGTAAAGAGCATCAGATTGGAGGGCATGGGAAACCCAGAGTGTAGGCTGACTGTGACTCTTATCAAAGTATACCTACATCCACAACATTGTGTTATAAGATTGGCCGGCCGTGGGAGCATTGTTTATTATGCTGCTAGTGGTCATTCTGCTTTGGGATGGAGATACTTCCTGTCACATGGTCCCGTACAGTGTTAGCTGGGCCTGCAGATCACACAAATGTGTCACAATGGGCTCCTGTTTCTTTTTGGGGGGGGCAGTATAACCAGTGTGTAGCCCACTGGACACACACTGGTTGAATCAACGTTTTTTCCCACATAATGTCAACAAAATGACGTTGAACCAACGTGGAATAAACGTTGAATTGACATCTGTGCCCAGTGGGTGATTTCTTCTATGGTTTATGCTGCATCTGACATATTGTCCAATGCTTCTGTCTATGTTCAATTATTTGATTTATTTCCTCGTTAGGTTATCACCAGAATGGGATATTCAGTAGATAGATATGGTGTCTTAATTAAAGAGTGAGCTATTCGGTAGCACTTTATTTGATGAGTCACCTTACACATGGTTCGTTGGATTGAAATGTGCTTTCTATTGAAGGCTATAAGACCAGGTTCATGAATGAAACAGTAGTTTGGTATGACGTGACACATGCATTTTATGTAAATGCAATAGATTGTGGTTGCTTGACATTCTAACTGTTGAAACAGAGTGATGTGCCATCTAGATTCACGTGCCCTCTGAAGTTCTTCTCAGATTATATACCATGTTGTATCTGCTCTCTCTTTCCAACAGCTGAACCGGTGGACGTGCTAAAAGTATTAGAATTTCACAATTCCCCCGAAGGAGTTCGGAAAACATCAGGATTTTGCACAAACCGAAGGGCGTCTAAGCCGGACACAGCCTACAGAGTTGGAAAACAGGCCCAGATCAGTGCCCCCACCAAGCAGTTATTCCCAGGTAAGACAAACCCGATCCCTCTATCCCCCCTGTCTCTCTCTGTAATGCCCCACATCCTGGCTGTGCAGAGCGGAGGGAGTGGTGTTTAAATGTGGCTTTTGTTGGTCCTGCCAAGGCTTTCGACAGGAGATGCCATCCCTGATCTGATTATGCGGCAGTGCTGTATTTCTACCTCAAGAGTGTTTGTAATACACCAACCCCAGAGAGAGAGAATCTGGCTGAGAGAACTAGCTCGGCTAACTACAGTACAATGCAGGTTCTTTTGCAGTCCGAAGCACAGTGGAGTTGGTGTACTGTACTTTGCCTGCTTCTGTTTGGTTATTAATAAGATTTAGAGACCATTGATCACATTTGTATGGCTCGACAGGGCTGGAATGAACGGTTTCAACAGTTGTATCTCACATAAAGCTGTATGCATTCAGTCAGGTAGCGAAGCTCCTACAAACAGATCAGCAAAAACATAGACCACTGAATGGATTTACTGACAAGGGAATACACATGTCACGCTTTCAGTGGTGCCTGTAAGACAGGGTTGTGTGGAATGAAGTATATGGACTCAATGGAAGACATGTAAAAAATTATAAACTATTATTATGAGTATACTTGATTATACTCCAGAGGTGTTTCAGCTGTTTTATGAGAGACAGTAAGATACTTTTTTTACACATCTGTGACTCATTCATTGATCTGTTGAGTTGAAGTAACTTTATGTCCTCTTAAAGTTTTGTAGGATATTGTTATGACGTTTATTCCTCTTTGGCAAAACTTATGAAATCGCTAATGGATCATTTTTGTCTAATAAACTACGAAAAAAGTGTCAATAAATCTATTTTAATGTGCAGACATTGGTTGCCTTCCAATTTGGCTCTTCTGAAAGGAAAATGTTACTCTAAAGACCTGGGATTTTTCATATTCATTATCATTGTCCTCCGAAACTTATAGAATTGTCCACAAGCCTGGAAATGTACATTAATAAAGTAGTAGACGATTAGCTCATGTCTATTTGGATGCTTGAAGTATTGTAAACCTGGTGGTAGTCACATTAGAACAAATGAGACCTTACACTAAACAACATAAAAGCAATGTGTATTTATAAGAAACTGTATACATTTATGTGAGAATGTAAAGGGTAACTGAATCCAAAAGTCCTCACCTGTGATTTCCTTTTTGTCGCAATCAATAAAGATCTTACGACTGACTCAGTCACATAGTGTGTTCCTGTGTATTTATAGCCTGATCTAACCTMCGTTCTGTCCATTGTGTAGGGGGTGTCTTACTGTATCTCTGTATTTCTAACCCAACCTGTGTGTTCTMTAGGGGGTGTGTTCCCTGAAGACTTCTCCATCCTGACCACCCTCAGGCCCAAGGCCGGCCTCCAGTCCTTCCTGCTGTCTGTTTACAGTGAGCAGGGCGTGCAGCAGCTGGGGGTGGAGGTGGGACGCTCACCCGTCTTCCTGTATGAGGACCAGAGRGGCAAGCCRGCCCCTGAGGACTACCCCCTGTTCCGCTCTCTCAACCTGGCCGACGGAAAGTAAGTCAAGCCTGACCTACCACTACTGCTGCTGGTTGGTCTCACAGAGACCAGGGAGAGGGAGGTAGTGGAGGGGAGGGGTGGTAGGGAGGAAGAGAGACCATCGCTGCTCACAGAGACTAGAGGGAAGGAGGGAGGGATGGATGTTGAAGAGGGACGGTAAAGGGGTGAAAACAGAGCTTAGTTAACCTGGTGCATGTCTCTCCACTCTGACTCTGTCCATACTCAAACCTGGTGCATGTCTCTCCACTCTGACTCTGTCCATACTCAAACCTGGTGCA
>NC_036854.1:37315831-37324292 GCF_002910315.2 Salvelinus sp. IW2-2015
CTGACTCTGTCCATACTCAAACCTGGTGCATGCTCAGAGTGCCTTGGTGTATGTGATTTGTCTTACTAGTCATCATTGGTTCTATGTTAACACTGCAAGACAAAATATTGTGGTATTTGAATGCCTTTCAGTCATGCTCAGCTTGACGTGACTAGTACTGCTGGGATGTTTGTCAGGGGGAGCGTGTAATGTATAAAGCCAAGGTACAGCCACGGCCTGTATGATAATCCTAAACATACTTACTTGCTGCCATGTCCTRTGTATTCACTAAGAAGCAGAAAACTTCTTCACCTCATCTCACCACAGGTGCCCATCACAGGATTAGGTCTGATATGGTCTGTCCCAGGGGTTAGGGTTAGATCCTGGGCTGCAGCACGGGGGATATGAAGGGTTAGGGGGGTCCTGGGTAGTAAAAGAAGTACAAGGGGATACAAGGGTCAGAGACAGTGGATTAGTTGGGCGCGGAAACGARTACCATGGGAACTCTGACCACAGCCATGAGAGGAAAATGGAGGAGAGGTTGGAGGAGGGATGTTGTCCTTACATTATTAACCTCCTGGATTACCTCATCCAATCAGATTCCGTGCAGAGAGTCTCTTAGTTTCCGTCAGTGAATGCCTGATTATCCGCTCGGGGTTTGGAAATCCCGGAATTCTCCCTGAGAGCTGTAGCTTAGTGTACATGAGCCGGTGGCGAAACACGGGAGAACAAACAAACAGAGGAGACGCTGAGAAAACGCTGTTTTTTTAATCTTAACAAATAGTTTTATTATGTCTCTCTGGGTTGTTTTCCTAAGCAGCCAAATGTTTTTTTTTTTTTATAGACTAGTTTGTTTTCCTGGGCTTGGAAGAAGCCGTAACCCGGTCAGTGGACATTTGTGGTCTAGATAGATATTAGAATGAGATCTTCCGCTTAAAATGTCATGTCATGTTTAGATACATCAAAGGTCCTTAGTTTCATGTGAGAAAATCTTGGTTTGGTTAGATTTTTGTAAAATGTTAACTCTAACACCACAGAGTAAGAGTAGAGACTATGCTGCCATTCTAACACCACAGAGTAAGAGTAGAGACCATGCTGCCATTCTAACACCACTAGATAAGAGTGGACTATGCTGCATTCTAACACAACAGAGGTAAGAGTAAGACCATGCTGCAATTCTAAACACCACAGAAGTAAGGAGTGGACCATGCTGCCATTCTAACACTCACAGAGTCAAAGAGTAGCAGACTCATGGCTGCCATTCTAACCACAGAGTAAGAGTAGAGACCATGCTGCCATTCTAAACACCACAGAGTAAGAGTAGTACCCATGCTGCCATTCTACAAACCGATAAAAGACTACGGGGGGTAGCAACAAGTGTAAGAGTAGAGACCATGCTGCCATCGTAACATCACAAGTAAGAGTAGAGACCATTGCTGCCATGTTAAACAGCCACCAGAGTAAGAGTAGTAGACATCTGCCATCTAGCAGCCAAACAGAGTAAGTAAGTAGAGACCATGCTGCCATTTCTAACACACAGAAGTAAGAGTAAGACTGTGAATAACTTAGAGGGACCAGGGGTGCCATTGCTAACACGACAGAGTAAGAAGTAGAGACCATTGCTGCCATTCTAACACCACAGAGTAAGAGTAGAGACCATGCGTCATTCATAACCACAGAGAAGAGAGAGACATGCTGCCATTCTAACCACCACAGAGTAAAGTAGAGACATGCTGCCATTCTAACACACAGTAAGAGTAGAGACCATGCTGCCATTCTAAACCACAGAGTAAGAGTAGAGATCCATCTGCCATCTAACACCACAGAGGATAGAGTAGAGACCTATGTGCATTCTTAACACCACAGAGTAAGAGTAAGACCATGCTGCCATTCTAACACACAGAGTAAAGTAGAGACCATAGCTGCATTCTAACACACAGAGTAAGAGTAAGACCATGCTGCCATTCTAACACCAACAGAAGATAAGAGTAGAGACCATCGCTGCCATTCTAACACCACAGAGTAAGATAGAGACCATGCGTGCCATTCTAACAGAACAGAGTAAATAGTAGAGACCATGCTGCCATTCTAACACACACAGAGTAAAGTGATAACCATAGTCTGTATTCTAACCACAGAGTAAGAGTAGAGACCATGCTGCATTACTAACACACGGAGTAAGAGTGAGACCATGCCGCCATTCTAACACCACAGAGTAAGAGTAGAGACCATGCTGCCATCTAACACCACAGATGTTAGAGTAGAGACCATGCCGCATTCTAACACAACACAGAGTAAGAGTAGAACCATGCTGTCATTCTAACACCACAGAGTAAGAGAGAGACCATGCCGCCATTCAACACCACAGAGTAAGAGTAGAGACCATGCCGCCATTCTAACACCACAGAGTAAGAGTAGAGACCTGCTGCCATTCTCCCACAGAGTAAGAGTAGAGACCATGCGGTCATTCAAACCCACAGAGTAAGAGAGAGACCATGCCGCCATTCTAACACCACAGAGTAAGAGTAGAGCCATGCTGCCATTCTAACACCACATAGTAAGAGTAACCCCCATTTTGTGGAAGTTCTGCGGGGTGCTTTTGTCCACTGAGCAGTTTTGTGACCTACTGTCTGAAGAGCAATGTACTCTGTGCAGGATTTTAGCACTTAAGGACCTGGATGAAGTCCAACACAAGGCCTTTTCCAAATCACTGACTAGGCTGTAACTAATGCTGCCTATCTACCCGGCCAGCCCCCTTCAGTTAATGCATTGTTATAGAGATATACTGTAAATGCGTACTTAAACAGTGGKAAAATGATAGTATTGCTGTAGTGTCATTCAAAGGAAAGAACATTCAAACATTTCCAAGGTATCAGCTGAAGCAACCGTCAGATGAGAAAGTGGATTTCATTTATAATTATTGGCAAAATCAAACATGTACATAATGGCTGATTAACTKAATGCTTGGGTTGCTATCATAATGAGAGGTATACTGTAAAAGAGTTGTCATCCAAGTGCAGCCATATTGATCAGTATTGCTGACTGACTGGTTCTTGAAGCGACTTGGCTTGGCTTTTGGTCAGTGGGATCTGATCAGTTCCGGCCCTCCTCCTCATCTCCTCCTCCTCCTGCTATCTCCTCCTCTTCCTCATCCTCTTCCTCCTTAGGACAATGTTTTGACTGTGCACCTTCTGCTCCCTCTTGCTCTTTCCTGACACACACTTTCCACAATGTTCAGCACGTCTGTCATGTTGAGTAACCCAGAAGGAGGATTAAGTTTGGAGTTTAATGAGTATAATCCCGTGTTAAACAGGGCCAGAGTGTGGGGGCAAAAATGTGCTCCGCTGCCTGGCCTGGCTGCCTGGCCTGGGCTGGAATGTAATAGCCCAAGTGCTGCCGGTGGCAAACTGTCCTGAAGGGGGCTTGGGAGGTGTTGGGCTTACGCGTGACCACGCCAGTTAACCCTTTGTGTGTGTCTCAAATGGCACCCTTTTCCCTATATAGTGCACTACTTTAGACTATGGACCCTGGTAAATAGTAGTCCACTACASCATATAGGGAATAGGGTTCCATTTGAGACACAACCATGATCTGTCTGTTTGTGGAGGTTTTTGTTAGCCTGGCTAAACGCTACAAACGACTTCACTGTTTGACTTGGTGAGCGCAACGTTCAGGGTAGGTTTTTGCAGAAGTCTAATCTGAACATCTCTCACCACATATCTGGTTTCTGTTGCTCCCTCTAACAGGTGGCATCGTGTGGCCATCAGTGTGGAGAAGAAGACGGTCACCATCATCGTGGACTGTAAACAGAAGATCACCAAACCCCTCCTCAGGAGTGACCGTGCCTCTATTAACACCAACGGGATCACTGTGTTCGGAACCAGGATCCTTGACGAGGAAGTCTTTCAGGTAAACACATGATGTTGGATATAAGGCTCTACTGTACATTCTGATTGGTTGGTGT
This sequence comes from Salvelinus sp. IW2-2015, assembly GCF_002910315.2. Taxonomy (NCBI): domain Eukaryota; kingdom Metazoa; phylum Chordata; class Actinopteri; order Salmoniformes; family Salmonidae; genus Salvelinus; species Salvelinus sp. IW2-2015. The sequence goes on from NC_036854.1 coordinate 37,319,775, forward strand.
AACATGGGCCGTATTCATTACTGCACGCCGTAGCAAGCCACAACAAAATGTTTTGCAACAAAAATGTGAGTTTCTTATTAGACAAGTTCAGGTAGTCCCTCCCCATTTCAATCTGCTTTCTTCAATTTGATTTCTTGTGAATACGACCATGAAGGTGTATGTTACAGTGTACACTGGGCCATAATATATTTGAGAGAGATCTGGGAGATAATAAATTGGAACTAGTTTGTAGTACCAACTGTCTTTGTCCTTATTGACCCAAGCTTTGGAGACATACAGAATCATTGGTGTCGATGTATCATATAATCAGTTGTAGTTCATTGTTGTTGATATTTCATCACATAGCAAAATCAGAGAGGAAGATACTCTGCCTGTGTGTGTCTTGATTACTCTTTGAAAGGGRCTTGAAGGAGAGACAAGCATGCAGGAGGCTGCGTGATATACATTCATTATTGCACCAAGGGTGTTCATGTTTTAACTCTAAATAAAAAAGCATGCATTGAAAGTTGAATGTCTTTTAAATGATGCTGTGTCTTTAAAATCCAACCAACYTAACAATGACTAATGTTTGTAGCCCATTGATTTAGAATGCAAGAAACATTTCAAACATCATGTTTGATTGTACAGTACATCAAACAACTACAACCATTGACAGATGCTTAAACCTAAAACCATTGACAGTWCAAAACGTGTCCATGATCAAACACTGTTGTTTCTTTATGACTTTGGAGGAATGGCGTCTGTACAGAATACATTGTACTAATCAGCCACAGCTTTCCTRTGTTATGTGTAGCTAGCTCTCCGCTCTTGCTGCTCTGCTGTGTGAGAAAGGAGCGTGGAGTGCTCACCTCCATGACCATGTGTGTGTGTCCCCCAAATGGCACCSTATTCCCWATGTAGTGCACTACTTTTCACCTGGGCCCTGGTCAAAAGAACAAAAGAAGTGCACAATATAGGGAATAGGGTGCCWTTTTGGTACACKATGTATTGTTACTCTCCTTTGATGTAACCTGGAGGAATGTGGTGGTAATTAGACCAGTCTGCTCAGTGTCTGTCTGCCTTATGTGGGCTCAGGAATACTGTACATTCAACACAGACACCTTACAAAGGACCAAGCCAGATATTTCTACTAGCAGAAGGYGACATTGGATGTCATTTAGCTTCATGATGATCATAATACAAAGGCCAGTTCCAGATGAACAGCAGTCTGTCTATGGCTTCAGTCATTAGACATACAACTAAATATACAAAAGTATGTGGACACCCCTTCAAATTAGTGGATTTGTCTATTTCAGCCACACCTGTTGCTGACAGGTGTATAAAATGGAGTACACAGCCATGCAATCTCCTTAGACGAACATTGGCAGTAGAATGCCCTTACTGAAGAGCTCAGTGACTTTCAACGTGGCACCATCATAGGATGCCACCTTTCCAACAAGTCAGTTCGTCATATTTCTGCTCTGTWAGAGCTGCCCCYTTCAACTGTTAGTGTTGTTATTCTGCAATGGAAARGTCTGGGAGCAACAACGGCTAAGCAGCGAAGTGGTAGGCCACACAAGCTCACAGAATGGGACTGCTGAGTGTTGAAGCGTGTAGTGCATAYAAATCGTCTGTCCTTGGTTGCAACACTCACTACAGAGTTCCAAACTGCCTCTGAAATCAACTTCAGCACAAGAACTGTTCGTCGGGAGCTTCATACAATGGGATTCCATGGCCGAGCAGCCGCACACAAGCCTAAGATCACCATGCGCAATGCGAAGCGTCGGCTGGAGTGATGTAAAGCTCGCCACCTCTGGAGCAGTGGAAACACATTCTCTCGAGTGATGAATCACGCTTCACCATTTGGCATTCCGACTGATTAATCTGGGTTTGGTGGATGCCAGGAGAATGCTACCTGCACCAATGCATAGTGCCAACTGTAAAGTTTGGTGGAGGAGGAATAATGGTCTGGGGCTGTTTTCATGGTTTGGGCTAGGCCCCTTAGTTCCAGTGAAGAGAAATCTTAATGCTACAGTATATAATGACATTCTAGATGATTCTGTACTTCCAACTTTGTGGKAACAGTTTGAGGAAGGCCGTTTCCTGTTCCAATATGACAATWCCCCCATGCACAAAGCAAGGTCCATACAGAAATGGTTTGTCGAGATCTGTGTGGAAMAACTTGACTGACCTGCACAGAGTCCTGACCTCAGCCCTATCGAACACCTTTGGGATGAATTGGAACGCCGACTGCAAGCCAGACCTAATCTCCCAACATCAGTGGCCGACCTCACTAATGCTCTTGTGGCTGAATGGAAGCAAGTCCCCACAGTAATGTTCCAACATCTAGTGGAAAGCCTTCCCAGGAGAGTGGAGGCTGTTATAGCATCAAAGGGGGAACCAACTCCATATTAATACCCTTGAGTTTGGAATGAGATGTTCGACGAGCAGGTGTCCACATACTTTTGGTCATGTAGTGTAAGTAGCCTCGTATTAAACCTCTGGTAAGCTACTAGGCTACATTCTCATCTACATTGAAGAGTCTCATATAGCTTGCAATTAAAGATCTAACCCTAACCCTACTGTTTGACAGAGTGCAACTTRAGGGTTGATGGGTTCACTGAACACACAACACTGGACTGTAGGAATGTTTGGTTGTCTACTGCAGGTGCTTTTCATTTGGAGGGAACTTCAAATGGGCGCTGAAGCTGTGAGGGAAATGCTGTTGCTTAGTAAAGTGTAGTAAAGTGTTTTTAGTGGTTGAAAGAGGAGTGTTTTATGTTTTWGTTTGTTTGTTTTTGGCTAGAAAAGAGAAATCTGAGCACTATGTTGAGTTTACGTAACTTTCCTGAAAGAACTTCAATTGTGGAAGTTTTAGCGGTATGGCATGACATTGACTCACGCTAGTTAAGGTGATTATTGTTAGAATGTGTTAGTGTTTCTCTGACTTCATCACGTCTCCCTTTAGTGATGTGTGTGCTATCTCGGTCCGGCTCCCTGCAGTTCAGGCKGAGGTGGACGGTATTGGATCAGAGTGAGTTAGGATGTAAATAATGTCTGACAATGGGCTGATTGTCACGTGAGATAAATTGAAACACATGGTGTCTGGGGGGTAAAGGTCACCCCTGTGGTGTGAATGCAGAGGACAGGGCTGTGTTTGCCTGTGAGAGAGTGTGTTTGTTTATGGGGGGCTGGGTGGTTGGGGATTGACTCCTCATCATTCTCTGGCCCTGCCTGTGGCTGTGGGCTGATCGACTCTGCTGCTGGCTTTAACCATAACCCTAATAACCCTGACTGTGGGCTGACTGCTGCTGGCTCTAACCCTAACCTAACCCTGACTGTGGGCTGACTGCTGCTGGCTCTAACCCTAACCCTAACCCNTAACCCTGACTGTGGGCTGACTGCTGCTGGCTCTAACCCTAACCTAACCCTGACTGTGGGCTGACTGCTGCTGGCTCTAACCCTAACCCTAACCCTGACTGTGGGCTGACTGCTGCTGGCTCTAACCCTAACCTAACCCTGACTGTGGGCTGACTGCTGCTGGCTCTAACCCTAAAAACCTATACACTAACCCTGACTGTGGGCTGACTGCTGCTGGCTCTAACCCTAACCATAACCCTAACCCTGACTGTGGGCTGACTGCTGCTGCTACTGGCTCTTGAAAGCCATTTCACATAGTGCCGTGTCATCACCCTGGTGATTTGGTGTGTGGTGCGGTGTGGAGGGAGCCTCAGTGGTCACGTTGTTGCATTGTGTGTTGAAATGTGGCTTGCTGTGTGATTATCTTAGTGTCGCCTTGTATATGAACTGTTTTTAGGTTGCTGATATTAACTTTGATGGAGTAATAGCAAAGTGTGGTCATAGCACATTTGCTGTTCATTTTACATATGGCGTGAGTGTATCCCAGTTGCATTGCAGTTCACACTAAACTATTCCATTTGTTTCATGTTTCATGTTGAAATCTTTCATTCCCCCAACATGAACAGTATTGAAAGTCCCTCTGCCTTTATTCTCCCTGTCAGTTTTGATGAGATGTATTAGCTGGCCCAGAAGCCGGCAGCTGTATGAAATATAGTGGTTCCGATCAAAAGCTGCCCAGTGAAATGGCTCAGAATGAGACCCATAAGACCAAGGTAACAGAGTCTGGAACAGAACTTCTGTCTGTTCTCTATGCGTAGTAATCACCTAGCTTCACAGTGTTGCATTCTGGGATAGGTGCAGAGGAAATACCGGAGTATTCTGTGTGGGACTCCCAAATCCCAACTGTATGTGAAAGGAGGGTGAAAACTAAGAAACCAAAAGCTAAAGTCATAATATTTTAAACCGGACCTTTTATAACCTATTATGCAAATGACACATTAAATGCACACACGTCGTTATGTCTCTAGCTCATACTTTGAACTTAGAATGTTCCTTGTAAATCGGATTAACTCTACAATATGCTGCTGTTAGCCTATGATACCTGCTTCACAGCGTCTGAAGGGTTCAGTTAGCCATACAGGACTGAGTGGATGAATGAGAGCCTTTCATTGCCCCTTC
>NC_036854.1:37324941-37326179 GCF_002910315.2 Salvelinus sp. IW2-2015
TCCTGACAGCCCAAAATTCCTCCCTGCTTAATGTGTCCCTGTAGGACGGTACGAAGGTGGCCCACTGACTGTTCTGTCCACTGGTTGTTACTTTTCCTGGTCTGTGAGAGAAACGTGGAGGTTGTAAGGGATGGGGAGGTTATGTGAGTTCACTGACAAGATTAGATGAAGGGGGCGAGGGTCTGAAAAACTGAAGTTTGGACGTGTTTCTGAGGTAAAGTCACGCCTAGGTTAAGTGCTGTTGAAGTCAATTAACTGTCTGTTCGCTTCTCTGTCTTCACTTACACCTCATAAAATAAACCTCTCTCCTTTCCTCTTATCTCTAACAAGAGCTGTTTTTCATATCTAGCTGTCTTTATCTTCTGCTTCTGTTGACCTTATATAGCAATCTGCAACTGTTAGATAGATTCCTTTAAATAATTGGATAGTTTAATCAAACGTTTCCGGTGTGCACCCGTCTCTGGTCTGTTAAGAGTATGTGTTTTGGTGGGATTGTGTGGGTGGTGTGTAGTGGTTAACTGGGTCGGGTGTGTGTTTTGTTGCCCAGGGCAAGGGTACATCAAAGGTCACATGACAACTCCTTTTGTTTTGATCTGGCCTGTGTTGCTGATCCCATCTTGCTTCACTCTGTAATTAAACATGTACACTATGCAAATGTCAGAGAGAGAGAGAGAGAATCACAGAGCGAGAGAGACAGAGAGGGACCGAGGGAGAGAGTGTGTGAGGGAGAGGGAAAGAGAGAGAGAGTGAGCGAAATAGAGAGAGAGATTTGTCTGTGTTTTAAACAATGACAGAGAGCTACCTCACATATACATAAACAGGGAGGGAGTGCAAGGTGAGAGAGAGATGGAGAGCGAGAGAGCAGAGAGAGAGCGAGGGAGAGAGTGTGTGAGGGAGAGAGAAAGAGAGAGAGAGATTGAACGAGACAGAGTGAGAGAGAGACAGACAGAGAGACAGAGAGAGACAGAGACAGACAGAGTGAGAGACAGAGTGTGAGACAGAGAGATAGTGACAGAGACAAAGAGAGACAGACAGTGTCTGACAGACCAATCAACCTGCACATGTACTGTACTGTATGCTTATTGTTATTGTTGAATGTATGGTTATTTTGACCCTTGGTTATTGTTGTTACTGTTGATAATTTTGATTCTCATTTTTATATTGTAAATATCCAAAATAAGCTTTGGCAATATGTACACTGTTGCGTCATGCCAATAAAGCAAATTGAATTGAATTGA
>NC_036854.1:37326392-37327626 GCF_002910315.2 Salvelinus sp. IW2-2015
AGAAAGAGAAAGAGAGAGAGAGAAGAGAGAGAGAGGATTTGTGTTTTAACAACAATGGCATAGAGCTAAACACTTAGTAACCAGGGAGCCTTACTTATCATATGTCATGTTGGCTTTTAACTTCCAGAACCCAACAGGCAATGAAATGTTATCCACTATTTAGCCTACTGTTTGAAACATGATTGGTTTCAGACTGGATGTTAGACATTCTTTACTATAGACACGCCCTTAGACTCAGTGATATTATGGTGGGTGTCTTTAGCGTAATGCCCTGCTTTTACCTTTGACCTCTTGACACATGATGTATTTATATCTTATGGTTCCCTGCGGTCACGACGAGGTCAAGTTGTAACTTGGATGGTTGTCTCTATTTAAGAATGGTGAACCACGTCATTGGTTTAGGGAAGCAGGTTCTTTACACTAAGACAAAGTGAGACACCGTAGACAAGGTCTGGTTGTCATTCATAAATTCACAGTAGTTTTCAGTGTCTGGTTTATGTACGTTTCTTTGCTGTCTCTTTAGCATCCTGATCTCTGCCCTTGAAATAGATCTCTCTCTTTCAGTTCAATTCAATTCGAAGTGCTTTATTCTCTCTCTCCCTCTCTCTCTCCCAATCTCACTCACTCACTCACTCACTCACTCACTCACTCACTCACTCACTCACTCACTCACTCACTCACTCACTCCTTCACTCACTCACTCACTCACTCTCTCTTCTCTATTCTCTCTCCCTCTCTCCCCCCTCTCCATATATATATATTCAACTCCCACTCTGTCCCTTAATCCCTTAACCTCTTATTAATTCTTCCCTTGTTCACGTTACGAACACTTGTCTTTGTCTCATTGTCTAAAAATGATAAATGTTTCTTACCCACTTACCAAACATATATCCTTGTAGACTTTAATTACTTAAATTGTATTAAGACAGTGCCAAATGCAACAAAGTTGAATTCATGTCACTGCAAGTTCTCTGATCTCTTGTACTGTACCTGTGAGAAACAGCAGTCATACAGTCCTTTCTTGATCCCATGTCTCTGGCCCAGTCTGGGCCTTGGCTGTCTCCGTCTCTGGTCCTGTGACTGTCTGGCCCAGTCTGGGCCTTGGCTGTCTCCGTCTCTGGTCCTGTATCTGTCTGGCCCAGTCTGGGCCTCGGCTGTCTCCGTCTCTGGTCCTGTGTCTGTCTGGCCAAAGTCTGGGCCTTGGCTGTCTCCGTCTCTGGTCCTGTGTCTGTCT
>NC_036854.1:37328655-37329950 GCF_002910315.2 Salvelinus sp. IW2-2015
CCCTTTCACCTATCCACCCCTCCCTCATCCCTCCATCCCGCCACCCCTCCATCCCTCCATTCCTCCTTCAGTCCTCACGACTCCTTGGCACAAGGATTGTGTGAAATAGGTGGCCTGTGATCACAGGTGATCAACTTAAACGTGGCTTATAAAAATATATGCTTCGGCTCTGGCATGGTATTTTCATTGGTTTAGGCAGTAGGTGATTTGGAGATATGTGGTCCATTAGGTGGTCTGTTTTGGTTTTGATTTACAGTATGTACGGGCCGGAGAAAGGGATTTTGATTAAATTCCAACCTGGTCTACAGTGAGATTTTTTGGGGGATATTCTGTAGTGTGGAACTGCAGTTGTACAATGAGCTGTTGATGGATTGTACCCTGGGATTGTCACAGAGAGAGAGAGAGAGAGATATGGGGGGACAGAGAGAGAGCTAGAGAGAGAAAGATAGAGGTGGAGGGGGGAGACCGAGAGAGAGAGAGAGAGTGAGAGAGACAGAGAGGGGGAGACAGAGAGAGAGAGACAGAGAGACAGAGAGGGGGAGACAGAGAGAGAGAGAGAGAGGGGATAGAGGGGAGAGAAAGAGAGAGAGAAAGAGCGGTAGAGGGAGTATACATAGAGAGAGATAGAGAGAGATAAAGGGGGAGGGGGGGAGACACAGAGAGAGATAGAGAGAGATAGTGTGGGAGACAGAGAGAGGGAGGGAGAGAGAGAGAGAGAGATGGAGAGAAAGAGAGAGAGAGAGAGAGAGAGAGYGYGGGGGGGAGACACAGAGAGAGAGATGGCATATTGATATTTATGCAATACCTGTCATGGATTCAGAAATCTGTTTTGTTAACATGGGTGACACGCATGCACGCATACCCGCATGCACGCCCACATAAACACACATAAACACACACACACACACACACTTTCTATACACAGTCCACAGTCCACTTAGCTTTCGACAAGTTATAGCCTGCTGCCTTCCCCTTCTGTCTCTCTGCCAAACCTCTGCTGCTAATAGATGCTAGATGACGTTTTGGATTATCGATAGATCTAGAGACAAGGTTCTGGAACAAATAGAACCGTAGAGACAGTTCTGGAACGAAATAGATCCTAGAGACGTTTTTGGATGAAATAGCATCTAGAGACAGTTCCTGCGAACCAATAGACGAAGAAACACTTCTGAATGAATAGATCCTAGAACAGTTCTGGAACCAATAGAACGTAGAAACACTTCTGGAATGAATAGAACCTAGAAACAGTTCTGGGACGATGTCAGTCATCTGTGGCAGCCAGTAAACATGCCTGG
>NC_036854.1:37330242-37351677 GCF_002910315.2 Salvelinus sp. IW2-2015
TGGTTTGAGTGAACTCGCCAACCATGGGGGCTTTTCACAATGTTTTATCACTCTGTGCAATGTGATTATTCTATGCTATTACGCTTTCTATTCTTACAACCTCCATTATTCTGTTTAAGATGCGTGTGTTTTCACCACCTAGACATCCTCCCAACGTTCTCAACCTTCCCTGAGGACATTTCGAGGGATGACGGGTTCCGTTACAACCACACAGGCTGCATYCATCCCAAATGGCACCCTATTCCCTATTGAGTGCACTACTTTTGATCAGGGCCCTGTACTATAAAAGGAATAGAGTGCCATTTGAGACGCTGCTGTGCTGTGACACTCCCAAGCCGTAAAGTGCAGCAACCACTCTGGCTATACTTGTGGCCTTGTGGCTATAGTTATGGCTATAGTTAACTCTCCAGCCTGGGCTTGTGGTATGGGGGTGAAAACTAGCTGGTTTAGATCCTACAGAGATGAGGCTACCAGGCTGGGCCATGAACATTTAGCCCTGGCCCCTGGCCCCTGGCACTGGTGTAGTTTAAAAGGTTCTTCTGGTTTCACTCACGTTGAGTACCCTTAAAGTACCCAGGGGTAAACTACCCCCTCTAACCCACCCACCACCAACCCTTATTAGCTCTACCAATAAACGTTGGATTGGTTTTTAGCAGCAGATTCATGAGCTCTGCAATGCTCTTTGTTCTTTTTTTCCTGTCACAACAGTACAGTGCCTTGCAGTCTCTGCTGACATTTTCTTTATCACAGTCTGACACAAGATTGTAAATACTGCACTTCCATCCGTGGTTTTCTGTTGTCTGTCTGTCTGTGTGTCTGTCTTTGCACCATCTTAAATCACACCTTTGCTCTTCCCGCTGCTCAGACAGCACACATGGATTCCAGGTGTTTCGTCCTTTTGTCTTCCTGATGGTACATGTTTGTTTGATTTCCCTGTCTGGTGAACCCCGGTGGTAAGAATAATTATTGACTTACCCAGCAAGTGTCTAAACTCGATTTCCTGTGCCCTGTGGATGAGTGTCTTGTGGTATGTGTCAAGCTGTTTAACCAGTGGGCTAGAATCACATTCCATTTCCCTTACTACCCCTTGCTAGCCTGAGAACTCTGAGACTGCACTGCCACAGACTAGCTCCTATAGGGGGGTGATGGGATGAAATGTTATCTGACGTATGGTTATGACGTTCTGTCTGTCCTCTGTACTTCCTGCTATGACCTTGTTTTATCTGATGTGAATATGTTTTTTTCCTACAGTACAAGGATCAATATTCATCAAATCAATGACTAAAGATAGACATGTTTTTTATTGTTATTCCGGTACATACTATACAATACTGTGTTTGTCTGCTCTGCTAACTCTCACCAACTGGAAGGGTTAGAGGTAGAGGTTTCCCACACCTAATCCTTCTTCATTTCCTTGTTGTCTTTCTGCAGGGTGACATCCAGCAGCTGCTGATTGTGGCCGATCCTAAAGCAGCTTATGACTACTGTGAACACTACAGCCCCGACTGTGAAACTCCCCACGGGCACTCCCTGCAGGCCCAGCAGCCCGAGGACGAGGTCAGTATGCTGAGGGCCACAGGGCCACAGGGCTGTGGATGGGGGGGGGGCCCACTATGGGGGTCCCAGTTTCAGGTCCCCAGTGTGAATAAGTGCACCTGGATCCATTCTGGTGCTGCCAGCTCTTGAGGTCCTTATGGGACCCTATGCAGCAAATCATAGATCCTAGACACACAGGACATACAAAGACTCACTAGTCCGTCTTAGAGCATCATTAGATGTGTCAATGAATTGCCATATTTCTATGGTATTTACTTCCTTTACCTTTAACGTCAATAGAGGAAGGAGCAAGGGGATTGAAGTCTCCTCCAGCCATGAGGGTCTTATCTCAGTACAACACCTAATGATCTTTTCAGAACACTCTTGAGGTACTTGCTCTTGAATTTCCTTACAGGTATTTTTCTTTGAATTGGACCACAGTGGAAATTATTGAAATGCCACGATGTCTGTGTCCACTTTGGCGAGGAGAGTTCTATGGCTCGTTCGTCTAATGCGTTTCACAGATCCACCGTAGCACCAGAGCCAAAACGCAGGAACAGAACACAGAACACAGCCATCCACGTGCCTTAACACTGTCCTGTAAAGCGATACATGACATCTGTGTTATCCACAGATAAGTAAATGAGTCATTTATACACCTATTAAAAACACTTAGAAACCCACAATAGATCAACAGGGGAGACCACAAGAGAGGGAGGGACAGCTCTCTAACAGTCTGCTGACAGTACATATTAATGACCCCCCCAGTCTCCTTGAGGGTCCAGTATTTACTCAGAGTGCCTTGCTCTTGGTGTCTTGTCTGAGTGGTGCCAGGATGTAAATCTGCCGACTCGCCTGGACGGGATCCTCCATGTGGCCTCTCTCTCTCACTCTCTCTCTCCTCTCTCTCTCTTCTGTGTCTCCCCCCCTCTATTCTCTCTCTCCTCTGTCCTCTCTCTCTCTCTCTCTCTCTTCTCTCTCTCTCTCTCTCTCTCTCTCTCTCTCTCTTTCTCTCTCCTCTCTCTTCTCTTCTTCTCTTCTCTCTCTCTCTGCCCCCCCTGCTCTCTCTTCCTCTAGTCTCTATCTCTCTCATGTCTCATCGTCTCTCTCTCTCTCTCTCTCTCTCTCTCTCTCTCTCTCTTCTTTCGTCTCTCTCTCCTATGAGCCCATGGAAGACATCTCATCAGTCCCATTATCAGCTATGTAGCTGGATGGGTTCTAACCCTGATTCATCTGTGAAGGATGCAATTATTTTAACCCCATGTCAAACAGTCAAGTTAAACCTCTGACTGTTTGATATACAATGTTATCAAAACAATGAGTTTCATCAGATAATGGTAAATGTAATGTATATTCAGCACACAATTTACTCCAAATGTATATGTCAGTATACACAGCTCATCATTGATTGCACACTTGAATATGTTCAGTCTTCCCACCTATAACTACCAGGATGAGGAGAGAGTTTTACTGCCTCTGTTCATTTAATAAATCCCTTCTCCACTTTCCACTTCCTCTGAGTCATACGATAGTGTTTTATTATGTTCACTGGGGATGCTGTTAACGAGAGCAAGCCAGTCACACGTGCAGCTCCTCATTGTAACCACATATAAACCACAGATAACCACAGGGAAAGAAAGGGAAATCAAAACTAGCAGGACGTTACACGTTCAGTAAACCCCACTCTTTAATCTACTCTGCTTCAGATGTASGTGCTATAGGATGGAATTGAAACCGCTGCTATGACGGCGAAGCTCCATTAACCAAGCCCTGCCATATTACATGCAGCTGGTGTTGTTCTCATGGCTTTCCCTGATGTACACCTGAGCTTTTTAATAGCTTTTGCACACCCCACCTGTTTACACATCTGTAGCTCTCACGTGGTTTCCATCATTTGCTGTTCTTAGTGTTTATTTCCATTTTTTGGAGCGTTAGCCATCCTTTTAAAGATCAATGGCCAACTGATGCTTAACCCTAACCTTGCCGTGCAGATGTATTGTTTAAGAGCTAGCTATCGCTCCTAAATGATATTACTATAATAGCAAAGTATTGTCTCATGCTGTGCAGCTACACATCAGCTTTTCATTGGCAGAAAAGCTACACAGCATATCGTTGGAGACAACATTTTGATGACTTACAATATGCCATGCTAATTATTACATTGTACAATATTATTCATATTTGTTTGTGAATAATGCAATCTAATGAATGTAACTTGTTACAGTTTTAATTAATAATATGTCCACGACGGACATGTTATATTTATATCATATTTTTTGGGAGAAAAGGAGTTCTCTGTTATGCTAATGCTAATGCTAATGCTAACATGCTAATCCTAACATCTCTCCCTCTCCCCCTTCAGTACACTACTGCTGATGACTTAGATTACACTCAGTTCTATGATTACTCTGAAGTAGAAGGAGAGACAGAGAATGTTCCAACAGATGAGTACGAGGCGGGTAGTGACCCTCAGGTAAATGAAACACTGAAAAGAAAGAAAAATACGCTTATTTGTCCTGTGGTGTCTTATTGTCAGTTATTGTGGCACCTCTTGTGCCCTCCCTCCCTTTCCCAACTCTTCTGGTTGACTGTTCTAATGTATGTCTTGATGTGTCAATCAAACTTGTATTCATAGCTACAAGACCCACCCTCTGCTCTCACACGGCGAATGCCAGCTTTGAATGTTTGTCTTATGTTCAGTTTGTAGCTCAGGTTGAAYACATATCCCACAATTTCTGGTGTTGTTGTTTATTTTCAACCCCACCTCTTCAACTTCTCAATGTTGTTATGTGTTGTCTTGTTCTTCTATCACCATAACCTTCTTCCAGAGAAAGAAACGTAGTGTCTACATGAAAAAGAAGAGGACCCGAAAGTCCCTTAAGTCTAAGGCTAAGCCCCTAAAGTTCCAGGCCTCTAAAAAATCTGCAGCTAAAAAGTTAGCGGTCGCTAAGAAGAAGAGACAGATGAATGGCTATCAAGCTACCGCGCCGGAACTACACCGATACAGAGTATTAGGGGTAACAGTACCAGTAAAGAAACATCAGATCACATCCAGATCTTTCTTTCTGGGGAAAATCTGTGATGCTAGACTGAAAGCTATACCTAACCCCCCCCCCCCCCCCTTCTACACTGTCTCTGTCAGCAGAGTTGTAGCCAGCTGGACAGGCCCAAGCGAATAACACCTTGTGATGTGCTCGTTCCGTTTTAACCCGCTTCTTCTTCTTCTTCTTTCCTTTTCGATGTGACACAACTTCAGCTAAACAATGTAGACGGAGAATACACTGAGTATACTGACAGTGAGCTTGACTACGGAACTGTAGAGGGTACTCAAACTCAGTCTCCCATTGCCACCAGTGGACCAAACGAGGTAACTTTTTACATTTCATATTTAGTTTTTTTTATTTACTTTTTACGATAAGAAAGAAAGAGCATTTTTGGGGGAATAAAAGAAACCAGGAAGACGTATTACCAAAGGAAGTATCTGGTATGAAATGACAAAGACAAAACAATTCAAATGTAATTGTTCTGTTTTGAACATTCTGTTTTTTMGGGGATGGCAGAACTGTTGGATAGAGGATATTATTAAGCATCAGAAAGCTACAACAWTCTGTCATTCATGGCTTTATTCAATCCACTTTAGTACTATCCACTGACCTGTAAGTACATTTTGCATCCTATAATGTAGTCTCAGTGGATTGCCATGCAAATAATGTGTASCTTTCTGTTATTCAATTCAATTCTGGCTAAGGCTGCAGTTTCATGCGTATCTAATATGTATGTATGAATGTATGTACATTACACTTCATCAACAGTCATCTTATAGGATACTGATTAATTGCTGGATAATTTTTGTACATTGAAATAATATTCGGTTATCTGCCTGCCTCAGTATAGATTGATCTATTAGATGGTAATGGTATTATAATGGTATTCCAAATACAGTATTTTGGCCGTTTATATTATTCTGTTATACTCACAGTACCAGTTATATGACAAGCAATAAGAACTATTTGTGAAATAAACTGGGTCACAGCTGAAAGGAGAAATAAGATAGGAATATATTTCATGATTGTTTTTGATTAGAAGAAAATAAATGTTTTCTTTAGTCTGTGTGGCTCTAAGACTTTGCTAGAGGCCTTTTGTGAAATAGAAACCACACAGGGTGTAAAATAAGCAATATGTCGCCAGTTTAGAGGGCCAACAAATGGATTCTCCATATACACTGCAGCACAGTCTGCGTTCAGACGCATCCCAAACCAAAATAATCTTAAATCCAATCGTCAAAGTCACATTTGGTGTTTACTTCATGGACAAAATGTAGCTTTTACTTTTAGGAGTGGTGTACTTTTCTGTATGAGATTGARGGTACAGTAGGTAGGTGAAACGATTTGATTTGCAGCCTTACCCATGATTGACAGTATGCAATGGCCAATCATAAAAGGGCAAATTTCTCTCTGTGGAGAACCAAGCCCCTCCTTCTAGCCATCAAGTTTCTGCCGAGTTAAACATGGGGTTTGTGTTCTGTCTCCAGTGAGATATGGGTGTCACAGCAATCACCCCTGCTCAGCCGTAGATGGCCAGCCCGCTGCACAGCTTTTGATGAATAGTTCTCCCAATCGCACAAATAGAACTATGATCAACCAAGCAGAGGAATCTTCACAGCCGATTATGATACTTGTTGCACTGTGTTACTGCAGTAGCAATATGTTCCACATGGATGTGATTTCACTGGGTTATCTTGCCCTTGATTGCATATAATTGAAATTGACCATAGGGTAGAATGGGGTAAGCTGGGCCCACTGGATCATCTTCCCCCGTTCTCCCCTACATGCCAAAATCTGGTTCTCCCTCACTAAATTTAGTCTGATATTATCAGCTCAGATACCTGTGTCATGACATCCATTTTGTTGGCTTCCATAGCGAAATCCACAACGATCACTCGTTATGACAGTGCTGTCAGATAGTGGTTGTTGAGCTTTGCCAAATCAATGAGTATGTCATTTCAAATAATACAGTCACATGATAACATTTGGTATCTATCCACATCATCTAGTAAATTGAAATCAAATCCCTGGTACACTTATGTACTCTTGCATTGAACATCAACCCTGGTACACTTAGTACTCTGCATTGAACATCAAATCCCTGGTACACTTATGTACTCTGCATTGAACATCAAAACCTGGACACTTATGTACTCTGCATTGAACATCACAACCCTGGTACACTTATGTACTCTGCATTGAACATCAAAACCCTGGTACACTTATGTACTCTGCATTGAACATCAAACCCTGATACACTTATGTACTCTGCATTGAAACATCAAAACCCTGGTACACTTATGTTCTCTGCATTGAACAATCACAACCACTGGTACACTTATGTACTCTGCATTTTTGCACATTGCTAATTGTAGATTGACCATTTATGAAATATGCTTGTAGTGTCATTTCAGATTTACTTAATCTATTTCAGTCTTTTTTCACCATTGTACATATACTGATATTCTGATGGTATGTATTATGTTTGTGCAAAAAAGACTGAAATAACCTAAAGACTGAAATAACCTAAAGACTGAAATAACCTAAAGTCTGTCTTAGACTTGACTGATTGACGTAAATTCGATCATCTAAATTGATAATGCTTTTTTTGAAGTCATCAAGGTAACACTTTATTTGTCCCTTTTTGTTTTAGGCCTGAAGTCAACACTGGACAATGATAATATCTGTTGCACGTCACACGTACAGTGCATAGACATTAGAGAGTAACAGACACCAGTTTGTTTCACTGTAATAGACGTAGTAGTCTACAACGTAATGACTTACAGAGTAACAGTATGTGGCTAGACTATAATTACACACTATCATAAAGTTTAATCAATATCTCACCAACAAACATATAGATTTCCACAAGGGTAAATGGGACTTAAATAAGGTGTTACCACATTACCATAGCCTTCTCCATGGGTCACCATGCTCATTTCATTTTGACCTGCTAAGGCTTTACATAGACAGTAGTCTCCTCAACCTACCTATGACTTAACTGCTTGACTAACAACCCTGTTCCCTCCGTTGCTCACCCCTCCACCTCCCTCATCCCCTCAACGCTCCGCTGCTTGGGTAACATAAGGCTGTCGAGGAGGAGATTGTTGCTGGTGACTATGTTGTCACTGGAGCCGCCCCACTGAGTCAGGAGCCCACCGGTGCCCCCGAGGCTGGCCTGGACAGTGTGGACCCCGGAGTGGACGAGTATGACTTTAAGGAGTATGACCTAGGGGGCGTGTTGGACAATAAGCAGTATGAGTATGGGGTGTATGATGAGTATGGAAATGTGGCCGCTGAGCTACCCAACCACATGGATACTGTTGAAGAAGAGGTGGGGCTGGGGGTTCCCGCGGAAACGGAGGAATTCACCCAGACTGCCGTAAGTATGGCACCCCTCGCCCCCCGACTGAGGGGTGTGTGCATGAACCAGGGGTGTGCGCCGTGGGGCCCCAACCCGGCCCACGGGCTGTGGTTATGGAAATCCCAACTCTCTCACTTCAGAAGCATTGTGGCTCTAGTTTGTCTTGGCATGGGGAGTTTGTCTGTCATTGTCATGTTGTTTGTGTGTGTGGAGGCTGTGTTAGCTTGAATCATCCACCTCGCCTTCCTTCCCAGTCTGCGTTTGTCTGCCTGCGCTGTCCCACTGTCTGGATGGGCTAGACATTTTAGGGGTTGGTCCGATAGGGAGAAGGAAAGTGCATGACATTTTTAGGTAACAGCTTGCCTTCGACTTAACTTCAACACAGCCTTGGTCTGAGGGAACAGCAATTACCCCCTACCACACACACACACACACACACACACACACACACACACACACACACACACACACACACACACACACACAAACACACACCACACACCACACACACACACACATAACCCTCTTCTATCCACTCTCAGCTCACACACACCCTGCTTAGACCCTATCGAGTTCACCAGTTAAACAGACACCCAGTACAGAAATGGGTTTCGTACTGAGCAGTATGTGTGACTAGCTCAGTGGAGAACACAAAATTGTAGAATCCACCGCCCAATCAACCTACCACAGAAGTAAATAACCATAAGACAGTGAATTCTACCACTTCCTCTCCACATTTCCATTGTGAGTTATGTCTGTTTTAATGTCTTCTAGACAGGAAATCATAGAGCCCATGGTCGTTAGTGTCTGAGACCGTCAGGCCGAAGCTCTCATGGCAGGAGACTTCTACTCCGTATACCTGCCTTGTCACTTATGTTATATATTAAAACCAAGTCATTGGTGTTGATTTCCTGTATGTTTCATCCAGTCATCCTAACACACGGTCCCATGTGATCCATATGAATGCAATGACACTGCTTTCCATTTCACGCATGTTGATCCATCCTCCTTCATTGAGACTAACATGTTCTACCTGTTTCTGTCTTTCTCTCTCTGCTCTTCATTCCTTCATTCCTGTAGTTGTTGACTAGCTCATCACACATCACTCTATTAAATCTGGTGTGTCCATATAAGAATATGATACTGGATTGACACGATTGTTACACTTTTGTCCTTAGCATTATACTATAGTAACAAATATCATATTCCTATACGCCGCGGCGTCGATAAGATCTTCTTTGCTCGTGGAATTGCCTCTTTCATTCTTCTCACCCCATCATTCCGCCCATTCCCGCTGGTCATTGATCCAGTGACTGTAGCTCCATATGAAGAAGCTCATACAGGTGTCCTCCCTATCTTCACAGGTGGCTGGTGGTGGGGAGAAAGGAGAGAAGGGCGAACCCGCTGTGATCGAACCTGTAAGACCCCAAACACAACACTGCCGGTGTTGAGGGAATACGTGTACCCAAACAAATTGTGTCATACAGGAAGTTGAAATAACTGTTTGGTTATTAATGAATGTGCTCCTCCATGCTGTGTAGTGCTGTGTAGTGCTGTGTAGTGCTGTGTAGTGCTGTGTAGTGCTGTGTAGTGTTGTGTAGTGCTGTGTAGTGTTGTGTAAGTGCTGTGGCAATTGCTGCACCATGTTTGTGTTTCTCCTTGCTGTCCCGTTTATTCATTTATGTTGTCTGTCCATCACGTTTAGGGCATGCTGATTGAAGGACCTCCTGGACCTGCAGGCCCAGCTGTGAGTAACACATATCTATTCATCCTGAGGCTATGGGAACGTCCATAATGACCCCCTGTTCCCTTTATAGTGTACTACTTTTGACCAGGACCCATAGGGCTCTGGTTTAATGTAGTGAACTATGGTGTCATTTAGGATGTCAAAAGAATGGGACAGATCTTTACTCAAACCTCAATGAAAATGTTCTATTAAGTAGCATACTGTACATGATTTGTGCGTCAGCCTCAATGTATAGGGATCTATCTCAAGTCAGGATTCAGGCCTATGTAACAACATTGCTGTGCCTTGTTTTGACTGYGTTGTGTTTCTGTAGGGTCTACCAGGCCCCTCAGGTCTGCATGGACCCCCTGGTGTTGCTGGAGATCCTGGTGACAGGGTGAGTCTCTCTTCCTGTATACTCCTCATTCTATCTTCATCTCTCGCTCTCGCTCTCTCTCTCTCTCTCTCCCCCTTATTCTCTCTCTATCTCCCTCTCACTCTCTCTCTCTCTTGCTTTCTTCTCTCTCTCTCTCTCTTCCGCTCTTTTCACTCTTCTTCTCTCTCTCTCTCTCTCTCTCTCTTCTCCTCTCTCTCTCTTCTCTCTCTCTCTCTCTCTCTCTCTCTCTCTCTCTCTCTCTCTCATCTCTCTCTCTCTCTCTCTCTCTCTCTCCTCTCTTCTCTCTTCTCTTCTCTAATCTCACACTCTCTCTCTCTGGCTCTCTATTTCTTTCTTTCTATCCCTCCCTCTCAATCTCTTTTTATTTCTCTCTCTCGCGCTCTCTCTCTGTGTAAGCATGTGTGAATGTGTGTGCGTATATGTGTGTGTGTGCAACCTCTGGGAGAAAGAAAGTGCAGAGGGAGAGATGGAGAGGAAGAAAGATGGAGGAGTGAAGTGGGGAATTCCCATGTCAGGTCTGTCGTCAACTCTGTTGCTTCCTGGGGCTAAGTCAGGAAGCAACACAGTAGTTTTACAAGGGAGGTTTGTGTCCCTTGTCTTGTCATGGTCAATCTGTGTGGTCCTGTCACATAGGACGGTCTCTATCTGAGGGCAGTTTAAGTCATCTAGTGGTTGTAGTTTTTATGTTTGACAATGACTACAAATGGTCTACAGTGAAATGACTGTAGCACATGAATATATACACACATTAACAGAGACTGAAGAGACGTTGAAAAACATTCAATTAGAGAGAGGGAGAGAGAGCGGGGGATGAAACAGCAAGGGAGAAGAGAGGAGGCATGTGCAGCTGGATGGAGAACTAGGGAGACAGAGAGAGATGAAAGGATGACTGTAGGGTGGAGAGGAGGGGAAACCCACAGACTGTTAAAGTCTGGTTTTCATTAGCTCCAACAGTACAGCTGATTCCATGTATAAAGTCATCATATTGTGTTTATACAGGGCCTGTATAAATMATCTCAGAGTAGGATTGCTGATCTAGAARCAGCTTTGCCTTTTAGATCCTAATGAATATGATTACATGGACAAGGGGGACCTGGTCATAGATCAGCACTTCTACTCTGAGATGCTCTAATGAGTGTTATAGCCTGTTATAAACAGACACTAGTAATCAGCATTAAGCTGTGGAGGAATACTTAGAAATGGCTTCCTTTCTTAACTCACCACAGACTGACGCTTAAGGTACTTGGTTAAGGTCACAACACTTTGATTTCCTCAAGTCCTACATAACCAGATTATTTGGAATAGTAAGATAKAGTTGTGTGCTCAGACCAGGTATTAGTGATCATTGTAATCGACCGTGGAACCGTGGAAATTTACGTGTGCTGTAAATCACTAGGTTGCAGTATGTCAGTTTGCGCTATGATTGGAAGAATGAACGAACTAACGAATTCATGAATTAGCGAATTAGCYAATATATTTCAGTAATTACAAAATATGTTTCAATAGAATAATTAGTGTTTCATTTAATATTCTTGAACATAATTAGTACTGGCAATAGTAATAGCATAAAATCAGTAGCTGAGAGTAATTTACCAATATATTATTTTAGTTTCCATGTATGCATTTCTGGTTTAAAAGCAAACATTTAACCAGTGGCAAACTTAACATTTTTGTTCTGTTTTTCTTGGAATGGTTTTGGAGAGAGGACAGAGCCATGGCTCACAGAGAGGCCAGGTTATTCTGGTTGTGTGAGGAGGGAATGGAGAGGCATGCTAATGATGCCAACCGTCCCTGGGCAAACACACCTCTGCCATTCACTGTGTGTGTTTGTGTAGGCCTATCCCTATGTGTGTATAGTTATATTTACTGCTCAAAATGATCATTTCATATTGATGCTTACTCATTTTGCCTAATAATCACAATTCCTGAACCAAAGAGGATTTCTATTCAGACTATGTTCTACTCTGTCGCTGAGCAGGGTGTAATACCATACATTTCTAACCAACCTCCCTATAACACCTCACATAACTAGACTAAGTACACACTTGCCATGTGTACCATAAATGATTACGTCTTTGTTCAGCTGCAAATGTTGTTCCACCCAACATGACACCACTCTGTGGTCAGTGTAAGTGAAGGAAATGGGTCAGCCCGAAAGGACAGGATAATCACCTGGTCTGCTGTAGAGTCCTCTGCTCTGATACTTTACTCAAGTACATATGGTAAAGTAGTTATTACAGTACATTCCTAGATATTCCAGCGGAGTACAGTCCCTTCCAGCCACCTGGTAGTGAGGTTATTCTCCTCTCCTCTCCTTATCTTTCTGGTGTTGTAATGATGGATGGATGAGAATGATGATGAGGATGTTTTTATTTTCCCTTTGAATGGTGAACATAGTGTGTTTGTCCCTCCCTCCCTCTCTCTCTCCCCTCTCTCTCCCCCTCTCTCACCCCCCCTCTCTCTCTCCCCCTCTCTCTACCTCCCTCTCCCTCCCTCCCCTCTCTCTCTCCCCCTCTCTCACCCCCCCCTCTCTCTCTCCCCCTCTCTCTACCTCCCTCTCCCTCCCTCCCCTCTCTCTCCCCCCCTCTCTCCCTCCCTCTCCCTCCCCCTCTCTCTCTCTCCCTCCCTCTCTCTCTGGGCATGTTCTAGCATGGCATCTTTCCATCCTGATGGTTGTTCATTCTGATTTATCACCTGCTCTCTGTGACTCCTTTTCCAAGGGTCCCGCAGGGCGGGCAGGTCTGGCAGGAGCCGACGGTTTACCAGGTCCTCCGGGTACCATGCTGATGCTGCCAGTAAGTACCAGACCTGACATAATGCTTAATACATACAATCCAACAAACACTAATATCTACCAGTATTTAAATGTATTGGCAACTGTAAAYCACTTTATGACAACTGCTGATGTAAAAAGGGAAAAAATAAATGAATTGATTGATTGTCTTGATCTGGATCCATATGTTGTCTTGCTTGATCTGGATCCATATGCTGTCTTGCTTGATCTGGATCCATATGTTGTCTTGCTTGATCTGGATCCATATGTTGTCTTGCTTGATCTGGATCCATATGTTATCTTGCTTGATCTGGATCCATATGTTGTCTTGCTTGATCTGGATCCATATGTTGTCTTTCTTGGTCCATATCCTTGATTGATATTTAGATGTTCGTTGTTCACACGCAGCGTGATTGTGATTTGTCTTTTGTAAGGCCTGTGTTTCTCTGTGTGACAGTTCCGTTTTGGAGGGGACGGAGAGAAGGGACCCGTGGTGTCTGCCCAGGAGGCCCAAGCCCAGGCCATCCTCTCCCAGGCTAGAGTGAGTACACCAGGGCCGTAATTGGCCAAAGAGGCCCGAATGCCATGACTGTAGAAGGCCGAAGGGGGCCGAAGCAGGCCAAACAGTACACCAGGGCTGAAGTGGGCCAAAGGAGGCCAAGCGGCTCCAGTGTAGCCTTTGGGAGGGGTAAAGCTGGCGCAGCTATCTCTCTTGAAATTATTATATTTTTTTATTAAAAAGAAAACTTTTTAATAAATTTTGCTCGTTATAAGTGTATGTCTTCTCACAGCTGGGGTTCATGGGAAGGGGGGAGTGGAGTGGTGGGGGGCCCTGAGAGAGGTGCTGAGCAGGCTACAGGCAGGACCACAGCCTGTTTGGACAGATGCAGGAGGCATTTAAAAATACTACAGGAGTTCATGACCCACGGGTGGGCCATCCCAAKAGACCAACAGGTGACTGAGGAAAGAGAGAGAGAGAAGAAAAGGATTGGGTCTTGTACAAGTGTAGGCCATTGCATCATCATGTTTCACTTACGGTAGACCCATGACACCACAAAGGAAGAGTAGTAGTGGGCTATAAGAGAGTGTTTGAGTTAGGATGTTAGGATGTCTGTGGGGCGCTGTGACATATGGAGGGTGTCTCGTTCTGTCTGGTGATTTGTCATCCCTTCCCTTCTCCACCCCCCTCCACCCTCCCGCCGTCTACCCCACAGCTCGCCATGAGAGGTCCCTCAGGTCCAATGGGTCTCACAGGAAGATCCGGTCCAGTGGTAATTTTCAGTTCTTCCACCCGTCATAACACACACAGCCAAACACGTCCCTCTTGCTAAGTCTTTCCACCTCATGTAAGGAATGGTGAACACAGGTCATCGACTGCCCTGTCAGAAACCTACAAAGTATTATGTCACAATTCACCGCTATTTTTCACCCTTCCTATGAGTTATCTTCCTCCATATTACCATCCTGAGCTATTAACCAGCTATATAGGTCCCTGAGTAGAGATGATACATGAACAAGATTAGAGGGTTGAAGCTTCTTTTTATAATTCTAGTGCATTTCCCTTTGTTTGTGTTCATTTGATAGGTCTACCTTAGGTCTTCCCCTTTAAAACCACAAAGTTCATGATAGTTCTTAAAACTTGGCTGTAATTATTAAATCACTAGTTGGGAATGTTTCAGGCGTGAAGACCGGTAAGGTGCTTTAAAAGTTCTACCTAGCCTTGCAATAGAACCCCACAATTTTAGACTTAAGTATATGCCCCAAAAATACCCAATTAAGTTCTAGAGCCCCAAAAGGAAATTCACTTTTTTTTTTTTTTTGTCATACACATTCATCTCTGTTGAATAATACATTTTTGGTGCCGATTAGATAGCTGACTCATGGAGATGTTCAAGATGAAACATACTTTTGTCCTGATTAAAGATACTCACACACTTACAGTCATCCTATCTAAATCATTTTAAAAACAGATGAAGATAAAAAAGTTATTACTTTGCCTGGGATATAATTCTATACAATGGTTTTGTAACYTTGTTTAATAAACGTTTCCTTTTTTCTACAATACATGTCAATTAATCTATTCACACAATACAAGAGGCGTCAACTAACAGCTAAATGTCGCCATCTGCTGTTTCATTGTATGAAACATATACTCACCTTACTGGCTGTGTGGAGTTATGGTCAAGCCTGACTGACTTAAGGTTTGTGTCCGTGTTTCTCACTGGTCCATCTCTATCTCAGGGTGTTCCTGGTTCTGCTGGACTTAAAGGTGATAGTGGAGACCCTGGTCCTCAGGTGAGAGGTTAAACATATANGGAGACCCTGGTCCTCAGGTGAGAGGTTAAACATATACCTGTAGACTACTTAACACACTCACAGTGATACTCTACACTATACCTCACTACAGTTATCCATACTTCACTACAGTTACCAATCCCTCACTACAGTTACCCATATTTCACTACAGTTACCAATCCCTCAATACAGTTACCCATACTTCACTGCAGTTACCAATCCCTCACTACAGTTACCAATCCCTCACTACAGTTACCAATCCCTCACTACAGTTACCCATACTTCACTACAGTTACCAATCCCTCACCACAGTTCCCCATACTTCACTACAGTTACCAATCCCTCACTACAGTTCCCCATACTTCACTACAGTTACCAATCCCTCACTACAGTTACCAATCCCTCACTACAGTTACCCATACTTCACTACAGTTACCAATCCCTCACTACAGTTACCCATACTTCACTACAGCTACCAGTACCTCTCTACAGTTACCTAAACCTCACTACAGTTACCTATACCTCACTACTGTTGCCAATACCTCACTACAGTTACCTAAACCTCACTACAGTTACCAGTACCTCTCTACAGATACCTATACCTCACTACAGTTACCCATACCTCACTACAGTTATCATTACCTCTCTACAGTTACCTAAACCTCACTACAGTTACCTATACCTCACTACTGTTGCCAATACCTCACTACAGTTACCCATACCTCACTTCAGTTATCATTACCTCATTACAATTACCAGTACCTCTCTACAGTTACCTATATCTCAATACAGTTATCATTACCTCTCTACAGTTACATAAACCTCACTACAGTTACCTATACCTCACTACAGTTACCCATACCTCACTTCAGTTATCATTACCTCATTACAATTACCAGTACCTCTCTGCAGTTACCAGTACCTCTCTACAGTTACCTATATCTCAATACAGTTACCTATACCTCACTACAGTTACCAGTACCTCTCTACAGTTACCTATACCTCACTACATTTACCCATACCCCAATACAGTTACCCATACCTCACTACAGTTACCCATACCTCACTACAGTTACCATTACCTCATTACAATTACCAGTACCTCTCTGCAGTTACCAGTACCTCACTACGTTTACCAGTACCTCACTACAGTTTCCAGTACCTCTCTTACAGTGTACCTATACTCAATACAGTTACCCATACCCAATACAGTTACCCATACCTCACTACAAGTACCCATACCTCACTTACAGTTAATCATTACCTCATTACATTACCAGTACCTCTCTGCAGTACCAGTACCTCACTACGTTACCAGTACCTCACTACAGTTACCCATACCTCATTACAGTTACCAGTACCTCGCTACAGTTACCAATACCTCACTGTAGTTACCAATACCTCAATATCTCACCTACAGTAACCTATACCTACACCTTTCACTACTGTATACCTATACAGTTAATTTTTTCTAGCTGACTAGAAACTGACCATCATCACTTGTTATTCACAGGGCCCCAGGGGAGTCCAAGGGTCTGCAGGACAAATAGGCAAATCTGGCAAGAGGGTAAGTGAACTGAGTGACCCTCATCCAGCGCTTGTATGTGTGTGTGTGTGTCCCGTGTGAGATCTGAGAGGTTTATCCTAATGAATCAAAAACAGATGTCTGATATGTGCTAAAATCCAGTTAAAATAACCAAAAAAGACAACCTGGCAGTGGATGACATAATTGTCTTTAACTGTATTTCCAGGTAGATGTCATGGCCTGATTGGTCCTGATGTTACCATGTTTAGRCTATCTCTCTCTCTCTCTCCCTCTCTCTTGTAGGGTCGTGGCGGAGCCGATGGCGCCCGAGGAATGCCTGGAGAGTCAGGCTCTAAGGTACACGAGGACCTCTGTCTACTAGTCACTTGTCTCTGTCAAGTGTGACTGTTCTGTTTTGATCACAATACTGTGTTGTAAACTTATGCAGGATGATGTCTGTGTCATCTTGGGACTCGGTGGTCATTGTCACATTGTTTCTCCACAGGGTGACAGAGGCTTTGATGGCCTGCCCGGTCTGCCTGGTGAGAAGGGACACAGGGTGAGTATAGTAACGTCACCACAAAGTCACAAGCTCCTGCATGTTCACCTCTTCCTAAATGGGAATACAGATGTAGGATCTTGATTTGATCACCCTGGTACAGGAGAACTTTCCTGCAATGCAGGACAACTTAAACTGTATTTCAGGTTTAAAAAGGCTTTTGAAGTTTGACATTTTCCTTACAAAAAATGTATCATCCCCTACAAAAATGTCCATTAATTATAATCCACATAACAATTAAAATGTCTTTTTGCTGCAGGATTATTTTCCTGCTGTAGCAAACTGGCTCAAATGAAGATCCTACATCTGTACCTTAGGCAGTTGAGAGCCTGCATACTATCTCAGGGAAATGACCCATGAAGCAGACATAAAATGATCAGGATSTCCCTATTCTCTCCCTCTACAAAACATGACTTCCAGTTCCTARCCTTAGATTGAGGGTCTGATTTGAGGTCACCTTCACTCTTCAACCCGTCGACCCGCTTGAACAAATAGTGAAAGAGAGAGAATATGGGTCGTAGTATGGCCAACAATACAGTATGTTCCAAAAACACTGGTCTTTTCTGTCTAATATTATCACTCATTCCAGAGGATCTGAGGTAAATTACAGTGAGATTTAGCACAGCAGGTGATCAAGGGGGTACATACTGGATGACTATCATTGAACAATAGACTAGTGTTGGTCTGAGAAACAAATGGCCTTGGACGTTTATAGGCTTATGGGTAAAAACYCTGTTGCCCTATTTGATAAAACCAAATTGGCTTAAAACAAAATGCCAACGCTATTAGGCTCTGAACAGGGGATTTTGGAAATACCAGGGGTTTTGGAAGTTTTAAAATGTCTTTGACATTTTTGGCGACGTTAGCTTGTGGGTGTTACTACTGAATTAATCTGTCTTGAGTTTTTGTATGTGCGATATTATACAATCAGCTAAGTTCTTCATTCAGAAAA
The DNA here is from genome assembly GCF_002910315.2 of Salvelinus sp. IW2-2015. NCBI lineage: Eukaryota > Metazoa > Chordata > Actinopteri > Salmoniformes > Salmonidae > Salvelinus > Salvelinus sp. IW2-2015. Next base: position 37,348,414 of record NC_036854.1, read on the forward strand.
TGAAATGCTGAATTATATATATTATTGTATTATTGTAGAGCTAATCTGAATGGCTTTGAAGTGGTCATTTAAAAATCACTAAATAATGTTAGCGTTATTTAGACTTAGAGTTGGACAAATAGCTTGGACACATTGATCCTCTTATATCGATCACTTCCATATTGTTACTCACCAGACACATAGCCAGGCAACGTGCATATACAGAACACCCAGTGCCAGTCCTGTTCTGTACTGTCTGCTTGGAGGGCCCTTAGAAGAGGCAAGCCACACAAGTCCCCCACCAGGCTAAATAGGAGCTTGGGCTGCAGAGGTAGAGAAAGGGACAGAGACGGGGACAGAGACGGAGACAGATATTAGGAGGCCTCAGATATTTCCAGCCTGGGCGTGCGGTTGCTAATCCTGGCCTGGATAACATCAAGGTAACAACAGAGTCAGTCAGCCAGTCAACCAGCCAGCCAGCACAGCCAGCCAGTCTGACGTAAATAAGAGGTTGTGAGTGGCTTCAAGTCTACAGCTGGCCTGGCCCAATCCTCTTTAATAATAATAGCACACCTCTCTCTCTCTCTCTCTCTCTCTCTCTCTCGTCTCTCTCTACTCTCTCCCTCTATACAACCCCCCCTCTCCCTTAATAGGGGGAGACAGGACGCACTGGGCCACCTGGAGCCCCTGGAGACGGAGTTTTTGGTGCCTGACCCATCACGCAGACAGAGATCGTTTCCACCAATATGCGTTATTCCTCTCCCCCTTCATTCATTCCATCCCAACTCCTCAACTATCATTCATACATCCCTCCGTCTATCTGTTGTTAAACTTAACTGTTTTCTCTCTGCGCAGGCTAGAGAATGGAGGAACGATCGGAGCCAATCGGGTATTGCAAGAGAGCGTTAAGATAGCCGTCCACTGAATTGCTATCTAGGTTTTGAATAAAATAGGGACCTACAGTGTACACTTCACCAACGTATTTGAGGAATTCGTACAAGTATTCAATCCACCCTGTCTGTATGACCTGACTATCTCCTGCATGGTTGAAGCAGCGACGACTACTTCCATGTAGGTCAGTTATTATTATGTATGGATTCATTTAGCTGTCCATTAGGGGGGCCAGGGTTTCTTAACTTGGGCATTTGTCTTAGCGAGGGATGAGCGTGTGGAGGAGCATGTGCTTTCCGGAGACAGAGACAGTAGAGAAGTAAGCGAGACATCCCACTCATCTAAGTTTCTTCTGATGGGGGGGGGAGGGGCCGGTCCTGGTCTACTTATTGGTGCCCAGACTGAGAATTCAACCGCAAATTTAGTTGTGTCTGGCAGGGTGGAAACTATGGGCAAGCGAGAAGAAGGGACATAAGGTGACACATAGGTGCGGTTTCTATCGTCACGTGAGCATTCAAGATACAGTATTATGAAGGAAGTGAGTACGGGGGAAAAGGGGAAGCAAAATGCCTCAGTGAAAGAACGGGAATGCCCCAGAACAAGGAACATTGAAATATTTTTTCTTACATATTAAATTGGATTAGAGTGAAATATTGTCATTTATCAATCTTTGTTGGGTGAGTCCTGAACTCTCTTTTTGTGTTTCTTCTCTTCTCGTCATCGTCTCTCGTCTCTTCTCTACTCTCTCTCTCTCTCCTCTCTCTCTCTCTCGTCTCTCTCTCTACTCTCTCTCTTCTCCTTCTCCTCTTTCCTCTCTCTCTCTCGTTCTTCTCTCTCTCTCTCTCTCTCTCTCTCTCTCTCTCTCTCTCTTCTCTCGCTCTCTCTCTCTCTCTTCTCTCTCTCTCCTCGTTCTCGTCTCTCTCTTCGGTCTGTCTCTCTGGCTGCCTTGTCTCTCTCGTCTCTCCTCTCTCTCTCTCTCTCTCTCTCTTCTGTCCTCTTAGGGCCTAGAGGTCTGCTTGGGCCCCGCGGTCCACCCGGTCCGACTGGACAGCCTGTAAGTAGTACTTAACACATACTTTCCTATGATAGAGTTGTCACTGTGGTATCTCCTGTATATTACAACATTGAAGAAGAAGTTCTTACTCATCTGAATGTTTGTGTTCCCACAGGGTGTCGCTGGAGTGGACGGGCCACACGGTCCCAAAGGAAACATGGTATGAARACTCATAACGTTATCTCACACAGATACTAAACTAAAACACCCACTCTGATGGAACCAGAATTGGTTTATATAGTGTTTGTATAAGCTTGACCAATACGTTATTTGTCACCAGAGAGGAGTGTAGTCTACTACAGTGTGTCAGTGTTTAGGATAGGTTGTTTGGGCTAGGTTCCAACACCATTTTAAACTTCACAGCTGTAGAGGTCAATGGTCAAACTGTGTGTTTGTGAGCATTGGGAGGAGCGACATCGTTCACACTGTAGGCCAGGCAGTGACCTCTCTATGTGTTTCAGAATGACTGCCCGCTGGGGCCTCTCAATGTAGCACATCGGAGTAGGGTGATATTGCCCCTAAGCACTGATCTAGGTCAGTTTTGAAAGATAACCTTCTAATGGTTAATGATAGGATTTGGGAAAGGTAATCTGGTCCTAAATCAGTGCTTAGGACGAACTTCAACAACAGCAATCCTACAGTTCAGAGTAGCAACAGACTGCCCGTTACAGTTGTTTGTTTGGTCCAGAACTATCCGTTTCTTCAGTGTATACAACAGTTCTTTCCAAGGTCAACTATTTCTCTACTATTTAAACCAGATGCACTTTGTGGCTTCGGCTGATGTAAACCGGGCTTTATAAATCAATTGGATTGATTGATTGATTTTTCTTCAGTCCCAAACGTATTGAGAGTAGACCCTCAAACATCTCCTCAAACGTCTCCATCTTCTTAGTAAAATATACAAATATACTTCAAATCTTATCAAATTGTTTTTTGTCACACGCACCGAATACAACAGGTGTAGGTAGACCTTAAGTGTTAAATYAAAAATGTAGAAGCAAGAAATAAAAATAAAAGTAACAAATAATTAAAGAGCAGCAGTAAAATAACAGTAGCGAGGCCATATACAGAGTGTACAGATACAGAGTCAATGTGCGTGGGCACCGGTTACTTCACATAAGGACTACTGTGCCGTGCTCTGCTCATAGCTCATTGTCATGTGAGATTGATCGTATCTGTCTGTCTTTGTTTAGGGACCTCAAGGAGAGCCAGGACCTCCGGGTCAGCAGGGGATCCCAGGGACACAAGTGAGTATCCCAGACATTACAGACATTACAGACATGATAGTACCCCAGACATTACAGACATTACAGACATTACAGACATGATAATATCCCAGA
>NC_036854.1:37355552-37357230 GCF_002910315.2 Salvelinus sp. IW2-2015
AGTAATGTCTGGAGAACTATATCATGTCATGTAAATGTCGGAGCAATACTCATGTCTTAAATGTCTATGTAATGTCGGCGATATTAATTCAATGTCTATATTGCTGTAATGTCTGTAAATGTCTGGGATAATTTAGTCTAGTCTGTAATGTCGTCAATGTTGCGGACTATTATCATGTCTGTACTGTCTGTAATGTACACTGTTTAAATGTCTGTACATGTCTGTGCATATTATCATGTCAATGTCTAATGTCTTGCGGATCAATTATCATGTCTGTAATGTCTGGATACATGTCTGTAAATGTCTGTAGTGTCTGTAATGTCTGGGATATCTATCATGTCTGTAATGTCTGATATTATCATTGTCGTAATGTCTGTAGTGTCTGTAATGTCTGGGATATTATTCATGTCTGTAATGTCTGGGATATCATCATGTGCTGTAAATGCTGTAGTGTCTGTAAGTCTGGCGAGGTATATCATGTCTGTAATGTCTGTAAGTCTGGATATATATCATGTCTGTAATGTCTGCGGATATTATCATGATGTAATGCTGTATGTCATGTAATGTACTATGTCTGTAGTCGGGAATACTATTCATGTCTGTAATGTCTGGAATATCATGTATTTTGTAATGTCTGTAATGTCCTGTAATGTCTGGGATATTAATGCATGTCTGTAATGTCTGTAATGTCTGTACAGTCTGGAGATATTAATCAATGTCTGTAATGTCTGTAATGAGCTGGGATATTATCATGTCTGTAATGCTGTAATGCTGGGATATTATCATGTCTGTTAATGTCTGTAATGTCTGGGATATTATCATGTCTGTAATGTCTGGATATTATCATGTCTGTAATGTCTGTAGTGTCTGTAATGTTGATATTATCATTCTGTAAATGTCTGGGATTATTATCATGTCTGTAATGCTCTGGGATATTATCATGTCTGTAATGCCGGTAGTGTCTGTAATGTCTGGGGTACTATCATGTCTGTAATGTCTGTAATGTCTGGGATATTATCATGTCTGTAATATCTGGGACTATTATCATGTCTGTAATGTCTGTAGGTCTGTAATGTCTCGGGGACACTATCATGTATGTAATGTCTGTAATGTCTGGATATTATCATGTATTAATGTCTGTAATGTCTGGGATATTATCATGTCTGTAATGTCTGTAATGTCTGGGATACTATCATGTCTGTAATGTCTGTGAATATCATGTCGCGGAATGTACTGTCAGTGTCTGTAATGTCTGGGATATGTATCATGTCTTAATGTCTCGGATAGTATCATGTCCTGTAATCTGTGAATGTCTAATGTCTGGGATACTATCATGTCTGTAATGTCGTGATATTATCATGTCGGAATGTTCTGGGATATTATCATGTCCTGTAAATGATCTTGGAGTATTATCATGTCTCATGTGAATGTCTGTAATGTCTGTAACTGTCTGGACTATTCTCATGTCTGTAATGTCTGTAATGTCTGTAAGGTCTGAATACTATCAATGTCTTAATCGTGGAATATCCCAGACATTACAGACATTACAGACATTACAGACATGATAATATCCCAGACATTACAGACATGATAATATCCCAGACATTACCGACATGATAATATCACAGACATTACAGACATGATAGTATCCCAGACATTACAGACATTACAGACATGA
>NC_036854.1:37358495-37414748 GCF_002910315.2 Salvelinus sp. IW2-2015
TCTTGGGATACTATCTAGTTGCTAATATCTGGGATATATATCATGTCCTATATGCCTGTAGAGTGTCTGTTAATGTCTGGGGTAATATCAGGTCTATAATGTTCTGTAATGTCTTGGGATATTATCATGTCTGTAATGTCTGGGATATCCTATCATGTCTGTCAATGGTCTGGGATATTATCATGTATTGTATTGTCTGTAGTGTTGTAATGTCTGGGATGACTGCAATGTCTGTAATGTCTGGGGAACAATTATCATGTCTGTAATGTCTGTAATGTCTGGGATTTAATCATGTCTGTCTGTCTGTAATGTCTGGGATATTATCATGTTCTGTAATGTCTGGGACACTATCATGTTCTGTATGGTTGGGATACTATCATGTCTGTAATGTCTGGGATATTCTGTCATTGTGTCTGTAATGTCTGGGATAACTATATGTCTGTAATGTCTGGGATATTATCATGTCTGTAATGTCTGTAATGTCTGGGATATTATCATGTCTGGGTTAATGTCTGATGTCTGTATGTCTGGGATATTATCATGGTCTGAATGTCTGGGATAATTATCATGTCTGTATGTCTTAATGTCTGTGTTTATCATGTCTGTAATGTCTGGGATATTATCAATGTCTGTAATGTCTGTATATGTCTGGGATATTATTCATGTCTGTAATGTTTTGGGAATATTATCATGTCTGTAATGTCTGTAGTGTCTGTAATGTCTGGGATATTTACATGTCTGTAATGTCTGGGATATTATCATGTCTGTAATTGTCTGTTGTTCTGTAATGGGTATGGGATATTATGCAATGTCTGTAAATGGTCTGGGATACTATTTGGTATTATCATTTCTGTATGGCCTTGTAGTGTCATGTAATGTCTGGGTACTATCATGTTGTAATGTTCTGTATTTGTGGGATTTATCATTGTCTGTAATGTCTGGGTATTATCATGTATGTAATGTCTGTAATGTTTCTGTTGTCTGTAGTGTCTGTATGTCTGGGATACTAATCATGTCTGTATGTCTGGGACCTATCATGTAATGTCTGTCTGTATGTTGTAATGTCTGGGATATTATCATGTTGTAATGTCACTGTAATGTCTGTAATGTCTGGGATATTATCATTCTGTAATGTCTGTAATGTCTAGGGATATTATCATGTCTGTAATGTCTGTAATGTCTGGGATAATAGTCTGTAGTCCGTTAATTGGATATATCATGTCTGTATGTCTGTAATGTCTGGGATATTATCATGTCTGTAAGTACTGGGATATTTCATGTCTGTAATGTCTGTCGTGTCTGTCAATGTCTGTCTTCAGATGTCTGTAGTCTTGGAATATCATGTGTATATGTCTGTAATGTCTGGGATATTATCATGTTGTATGTACTGGGTAGTAACGGTCTGTATGATGAGTGTCTGGTTCTATTGGGTACTCCATGTCTGTTGTCTGTAATGTTGGGATTAATCATGTCTGTAATATCTGGGATACTTATCATATTCTGTAATGCTGTATGTCTGTAATGTCTGGGACACACTATCATGGTATTGTAATGCTCTGTTAATGTCTGGATATTATCAATGGTCATGTAATGTCTGTAATGTCTGGGATACATATTCATGTCTGTATGTCTGTTTGGATACTTCAATGTCGAATGTCGTGTATATGTCTTGTTAAGTCGTCTGTAATGTCGGGATATTATCATTGTCTGTAATGTCCTGTAGTTGAAGTATTATGTCTGTAATTGTCTTAATGTCTGGATATCTATCATGTCTGAATGTCTGTGATATTATCATGTGGTTAATCTGTCTGGGAATATTATCATGTCTCTGTCATGGTCTGGGATATTTCATGTCTGTAATGGTCTGTAATTGTCTGTAATGTCTGGGATATTCTCATTGTCTGTAATGTGCCTGTAATGTTGTAATGTCCTGGGATGCTATCATGGTCTGTAATGTCTGGGATAATTCTCATGTCTGTAAATGTCTGTATCGTCTGGGATACTAATCATGTCTGTAATGTCTGGGATATTCTCATGTCTGTTAATGTCTGTAATGGTCTGTAATGTCTGGGGAATACTATCATGGGTCTGTAATATCTGGGATATTATCATGTCTGTAATGTTGTAATGTCCTGTAATGTCTGGGTATATCATGTCTGTTAATGTTCTGTAATGTTGGGATACTCCCCTCTTGGAGTTGTGTTAGCATTATCGTGTGCTTTTGTGTCCCTGGGAATCCCCTGGCTGACCCGGAGGTCCTGGCTTCCTTGAGGGTCCCTAAACACAGACAGACAGATACGATCAATCTCCATGACAATGAATGCTTGAGCGAGCCGCACAGTAGTCTTCATTGTGAAGTAACCGGTGCCGGCACGCACATTGACTCTGTATTCTGTACAGCTTCTTGTATATTGCCCCTCGCTACTGTTTATTTTACTGCCTGCTCTTTAATTATTTGTTACTGTCTTATTTTTATTTCTTGCTTCTACATTTTTTATTTAACACTTAAGGTTACTACACCTGTTGTATTTCGGTGCGTGTGACAAAACAATTTGATAAGATTTGAAGTATATTTGGTATAATTTTACTAAAGAGATGGAGACGTTTTGAGGAGTGTTTGAGGGTTCTATCTCATACGTTTGGGACTGAAGGAAAAATAATCAATCAATCCAATTGATTTTATAAAGCCGGTTTAACTCAGGAAGCCTACAAAGTGGCATCTGGTTTAAAGTAGTGAGAAAATACGTTTGACCTTCGAAAGAATGTTGTATACACCTGAAGAAACGGATAGTTTCTGGACCAAACAACAACTGTAAGGGGCGTCTGTTGCTCTCTGAACTGTAGGATTGCTGTTGTTGAGGTTCCGTCTAGCACTGTTTAGGACCAGATTTACCTTTCGCAAATCCTATCATTACCATTGAAGTTATCTTTCAAAACTGACTAGCTAGTGCTTAGCGGGCAATATCACCCTACTTCCGATGTGCTACATTCGAGAGGCCCAGCGGGCAGTCATTCTGGAAACACATAGAGAGGTTCACTGCCTGGCCTACAGTGGTGAACGATGTCGCTCTCCCAAATGGCTCTACAAACACACAGTTTGAACCATTGACCTCTACAGTCTGTGAAGTTTAAAATGTGTTGGGAGGACCTAGCCCACCACAACCTATCCTAAACACTGACCACTGTAGTAGACTACACTCTCTCTGGCTGACAAATAAGCGTATTGGTCAAAGCTTATACAAACACTATATAAACCAGATTCTGGTTGCATCAGAGTGGGGTGTTTTAGTTTAGTATCTGTGTGAGCTAACGTTTTATGAGTATTATACCAGATGTGTCCTTTGGGACCCGTGTGGCCCGTCAACTCCAGGCGACACCCTGTGGGAAAACAACATTCCGATTGAGTAAGAACTTCTTCTTCAATGTTGTTAATATACAGGAGTACCACAGTGACAACTCATCATTGGAACGTATGTGTTAAGTATACTGTACTAGGCTGTCCAGTCGGACGGGTGACGCGGGGCCCACGGACCCTCTAGGACCCTAGAGACAGAGAAGAGAGAGGAGAGACGAGGAGAGAGAGAGAGAGGACGAGAAGAGAGACGAGAGACGAGAGAGAGAGAGAGAGAGAGAGAGAGAGAGAGAGAGGAGATGAGAGAGAGAGCGAGAGAGAGAGAGAGCGAGAGAGAGAGAGTAGAGAGAGAGAGCAGAGAGAGAGAGAAAGAGAGAGAGAGAGAGAGAGAGGAGAGAGGAGAGAGAGAGAGAGCGAGAGAGAGAGAGAGCAGAGAGAGAGCGAGAGAGAGGCGTAGAGAGAGAAGAGAGCGAAAAAGAAGAGTTTTTCAGGATCACACAAAGATGGTGATTAAAATGAAAATAGTTCACGTCAGCCATTTACCATTGTAAAAATATTCAATTTGTTTCCCTGTTCTGGGGGCTTCCCTTTTTCCTTGAGCATGCTTTCCCCCCGTGAGCTACTGGTTCCTGTCATAATTATGTGATCTGGATGCTCAAGTGAGATAGAGGAAAACGCGAAGCCTTGGTCTGACCTATTGTCCCTTTCTCCGCTTGCCTCCCTATGTTCACCCCCAGCAAAACACGCATGAACATTCTTGCGTTTGACATGTCTCAGTCTGGGCAAGGACCCAATAAGTAAGACAGAGCCCCCCCCCCCCCCATCAGAGAATTAGGGAGTGGGTTGTTCTCGGCTTTCTCTACTGTCTCTCTGGATTGCTCGAAGGAGAACAGATGTTTAAGACTAGTCATCTGTAAGAACAAATGCCGCAATTAGAAAGCCCTGCCATTACAGACATGATAATATCCCAGATATTACAGACATGATAGTATCCCAGACATTACAGATATTACAGACATGATAGTATCCCAGACATTACAGCCATCCTAGACAGTAACACAGATATTATCACATTCAATATCACAGACATCACAGACCATACATACAATAGTGCCACAGACATTACAGACAATGTCACGGTCTTCACAGACCAAATATATACATATAAACGTACATGTACAAATGTTTAAAGAAAGGGTTGATGTTGCTATTGACTCGCAGTACCCACATTAATCATTAGTTTTTATTTGTGTGTGTAATGTCTAAATAAAAATGTGTTKGATAATATTCTCACTGTAATGAGGTATTATATCAGGAGCTTATGGAAATATACTGCTCTCTGATGATTATTTACATCACATTTTGGGATTAGTTGAATTCTGCCTCTATCCTCTTCTGCTTCCCCCCTCCCCTCCTCCCTTCCTCTACCCATCCCCACTTCCTCTCCCCCTCTCTCTCCCTGGAGGTAAAGAGAGCACACACAGAGAGATTTTCTTGGAATATTTTCCTGGGTTTTCTGGGGGGGTTGAGGGAAGCGGTGAAAGCATCTCATTCATGTCTGTGGAATGCCTGCAGAGAGAGACACACCTGTAGGAGCAAGCTCCCCGAGCTGCAGCACAGCCTCAGATTACTCTCTCTGCCACACACAAACACACACACACGTTCACACTCACGTGGGCACCAAATACACACACACACACGTGCACGCATCACGCTCAAGAATGAATACAGCCCACCATTCTGTACCCTTGCATGTCAGTAGCACCTTCTACTGAGTCCCCATTCCCCCTCCATGACCCCAGCTAGCCTGTGTGTGTGTGTGGTGTGTGTGTGTGTGTGTGTGTGTGTGTGTGTGTGTGTGTGTGTGTGTGTGTGTGTGTGTGTGTGTGTGTGTGTGGGTTGTGTGTGTGTGTGTGTGTGTGTGTGTGTGTGATGTGTGTGTGTGTGTGGGTCGCTCTATGGCAACAAAAACTCTGAAACTGTCGGTCTGCATCCGTCCTGCAGGGTCTTCCTGGTCCTCAAGGTCCCATCGGACCGCCTGGTGAAAAAGTAAGTTGAAGCTCTGCTCTTCACTCCTCTGTCAACAGAATTGGCCTAAAAGGGCCGTGTTTGTGAGTGGCCCAAAAGACAAAGTGTAAAAGTGTGTGATCTGTTGGATGTAAATGTAGTGTGCTTATTTACCATAGTACTGCACTGAAGGGTTTTCAATGCACTGAATGTAAGCCCCCTTTATACAAGTGTCTACACAAAACGTTAAAGATTGCACCTAATAGCTGATCTGTGACCGATCCAAATTATTTTCAGATGTACGTTGTGTTTCTCAGAGGTGAACTGACTATGTCCTGGAGGTCGTTAAAGTGTTGTTTTGACCTTTGACCCATGCTGTGTTTTTCTCTCCTTCTCTCTCTGTTTACAGGGACCTCAGGGCAGGTCGGGGTTGGCTGGTTTACCCGGGTCAGATGGACCTCCTGTACGTGCTATTCTGTCATTCTGTTTACACCTCTCGCTCAGTCTCACACTCCTTCCCTCCTGTCAGACTATTCTCTCATCCATTGCCCTCAGACAAGCCACAAGTACCTGTGACAGTCAACACACTGTTGAGAAGCAGTGTAACTAGTCAAGATCTATATTGTGATGGTGGAATGAAATGTTGACTGCCATCGTTTGCTTTAACATAGCAGCCCACAGGTACCACTACATATCCGTATCCGAAGATATACATTCCACACACTGTAGTATATACAGTAGGATTAGCTTGCCCCAGGGCCTTTGTACATTTACATTGACATTTGAGTTAATTAGCAGATGCTCTTATCCAGAGCGACTTACACTTAGTCATTAAAGGGAGATTTATGATGACCGTGGTAATTAGTTTGCTAGCAAACTAGATTGGTTGAACGATCTCATGTGCTGTCACACAAAATGAGGAAGTAAAGTGTAGCGTGCCCCAAACATCTCTCCCTTCCACTACAACTACCATCCCTTAAGCCACAACATTGACCAATTATCCTGTCTGTTACTCTCTCCCAACTTCGTGTGATATGATATATTTTATTGACTTGAACATTAGAGAGGGCTGCTGCTTCCACATAAATACATAAACACATAGAATAAATGGAGAATAACACCACATTATACACCTGGCTCCCCCCTCACACAAAAACAAAGTTCCCAAGTTAATATCAGGCAAGTCAGAATGCATTTTTCTACGACCTGTACTAGTATTTCCCTCTCCCTCAGTGGTCTGTTAGCCTGGCTCTAGCTGATCTGCTGCAGTGTGTATCAGGGAGAGGCTGGGAAGCTGAGAGGGAGGCAGCCTAAATCCGACCAATTTACAGCCTTCTGCACTCCGACGTGTTTAATTAGTGCCAGGTGTGCAAGTAAAAGGTCTGACTGGTGTAAAGTAAACAGTCAGTCAGTCAGACAGTAAGACTGAGCCTAGACCTAATCTCTGTTAAAGCTTCCGTCACTCATCAGTTTACACAACCACCACCGCCACYACCAGACAGGCAGGCCGCTGTCATACACTAACACTGAGGCCTTCTAGAACTTTCTGATGCACTGAGCTATTCCATYGAATCAAACTAGAACTTTTTGATGTATGTGTTGCATAAAATCAAACTTTGGTGTTCATTGCTTGAGTGAGAGCTACCAACTGTTACTGTATCTAAGTCATTTGTGTTCGTTCTTCTCTTACAGGGTCATCCTGGTAAAGAGGGCCCACCTGGTGAGAAGGGAGCTTTAGTAAGTACAATTAACATTTACATTTTAGTYGCATATGATTGATTGGCTGATTGATATGTTCTTTTTTTGAATATGAAACAAAAAAAGAGTAGTTGAAACGGTTTATGCCATGTCTCGTGTTGAGAGACTAATGGATAAATTGTTCTCTCTGTCCTCCTCCAGGGCCAGTCAGGTCCCCAGGGTCCTATTGGTTATCCTGGTCCTCGTGGTGTCAAGGTACGGTGGTGGAGCTCACCAAGGTGACGTTCAGAAACTTCCTCATGGTGGTAGAGTTTGTGTTGAGAACTGTGGTCTGTTTCCTGTCTYTCTACTAGGGTGCTGACGGTGTTCGTGGACTGAAGGGTGGAAAGGGAGAGAAGGTAAAGATTCTCCTAATCATCATTTGATGCTTCATATCGCTGCCATTGTGTGTAATTCATTTTTTATCTTACCTTTATTTAACTAGGCAAGTCAGTTAAGAACAAATTCTTATTTTCAATGACAGCCTAGGAACAGTGGGTTAACTGCCTTGTTCAGGGGCAGAACGACAGATTTTTACCTTGTCAGCTCGGGGATTTGATCTTGCAACTTTGCGGTTACTAGTCCAACGCTCTAACCACTTGCCGCCCCAAAGAAGTCCATGTTGTGATAACTAGGACTTTCCATCCGTCCAATGAGTTCAACTCAAAGTTCTGTCACAATGTTCAGTCACAAAGTCCTTATGCGGTCCAAAATGTCCACACTGCCCCAATCTATATTATACTAATTCAAGACCAAGAGCATGACACAGATCTAATATTAATGTTGTTTTTACATCAGTAACACCATGGATGTCAGTGTTATTACTGAATAATTTATGTTTAAGTTTTATGTTAATTTATGTTAAAGTTAGGGTTTAATGTAATCCCAAAACCTTGAGGAAGGAAGGTATTGTTTGTTCTGAATAGAAAATGAATGCCCCCCATCCAAGAGGTGAGGGCTTGTCTGGGTGCACACACACACACACACACCACACACACACACACACACACACACACACACACACACACACACATCTCACACATACACCACAGCACACCACACACCACACAACACACACACACACACACACTGCATTATGTATTAGGATGAGAAAAGACACAGACAAGTGACAGACTGCACACAGGGTCTCAGGGAGCTACAGAGAAAAATAGACAGTGAGAGACAAAGAACACAGAGTGAAAGATGAGAGAGACTGAGAAAGGTTTTCTTATTCTCTTGTTAACTATTTCATGGCTGCCATGAATTGACACAATAAGAATTTGATCTAGGGCGAAACTTTTACATTGTGTGCAGGGAGTTAACAAGTGTACATTGTACAGCAGCCAAATATTGTCTGAAGTAGCCTACACTATACTTCAACAACATGTATTTTACAGCATCATATATTGTCCACTTAAATATTTGAGGGATAGATGTTTCTACTGTGTGTTTGCTCGTCCACCATGTTTTTGTAATGCAGTAGCTCCCTATAGGACCTGTATAATAAAAGACAACTGTTTCTCGCGCTCCAATTACCCTGACCCTGTAGTATGCTTACTTACTTTATTGTATTCTGRGTATTTCTTATTTTTATATKTTGTGTGTTTTTGTTCTACCTTGTTATCTGTTGTATTACATTGTTATTYATGACTATATTGTTGGGGTTAGAGCTATGCTTGTGCATTCGACATTAAAACTTGAAACTGAAACTTGAAACAATGCACATGCAGTAAGATTCTCCTCTTTGGCCAGCAGATGSCAGTAGTCTGCACTGCATACAGAGAGGCTGCACATGTGAAGCAGATGAGGTTCTCTATTTTATAGCCTATGGAAAGATWTAGGCCGTATCCATTTAGATTGACTATTTTCAATTAAAACAACAAGTATTTAAAAATAAATATGTYTCCACAGATACTCTACCATTGAAATAATTTGAATTGAATAATGRAGGTACAAGCTCAAGGCATACTGAAAATCCACTGATCTCTTACACGGTGAAAAACAACAGCAACATTCAGTTTCCTACAAATCAACTTAACCCAAGTAACCCTGTTCATATTTTTCTCTCTTATTTTAGGGTGAGGACGGTTTCCCTGGGTTCAAGGGAGACATGGGTCTCAAAGGTGACAGGGTGAGTTGACGACTCATATGTGTAGATACTGATTCACCCATAATTGTATGTGTATGGTACACTATACACCATAGACCACAGTGATGGTACAATACCTTACCTAGTGTGTGTTGGGTTTGTTCAGGGTGAGCTTGGTGTGCTTGGGCCCCGCGGGGAGGACGGACCTGAGGGCCCCAAGGGCCGAGCAGGGCCCAACGGAGAGTCTGGCCCCATGGGTGCTGCTGGAGAGAAGGTAACATCTTCATTCACACCTTCTCTTTGTCTTGTAAGGTCAAACTGTTGTTAACAGCATATCCATCTTTGTACTGTAAGGTGAATCTGTTGTTAGTAGCATATCCCTGAAATTTCCTGTGGAAATACTTGAATTCATTTTGAGCTAGTACAACTGTTTACCAATACATTGTGCTCATTCAGCAAGACTTTTCTGTTGTCTTCAGGGAAAACTGGGTGTTCCAGGATTACCCGGCTACCCAGGAAGACAAGGTCCAAAGGTACGTAAACAATCACCACGGTGATGCCTGTGAGGAGTTCTCTGTGTGGGGACAACTGAAATGAACAACATCCACCAATATCCAGCACATGACCCACCACACGGCTAGGAAGGAGTAACCTGATGTTAAACAGACAAGGTTGTTCACTAAACAACATCCAGGGACATTTTACCAGAGTTGGCTCATTGACAGATCTGTCTTTCAATAGGTAATAATGATCCAAGATGGCGGTACTGTAGATACTGCTTTCACACAGCATTCATATTAGAAACAGATACTAAGAAGCCATGTTGTGTCCTCAGAGACCTAGATGATGGGCAATGTCCCTTACAGTTATGTACAACTCAAACACAGGTAGATAGATTTTGCCACCAGCATCATAACATATCCCCTAACAGGGAATACATGTCCTTCTTCTAATTCCTTACCCATCACATCCAGCAATCTGCTGTTCAGTAATCCACTGTAATATGGATTAAAATATTACTAACATTATGCTGGAAGATTATGTGGCATTCTGTGAGATGATATCTAATAGACTGTAGGGCTAATTTATGCCTGAGAGCTGCCAAAAGTAGTATTTTTATAAAGTGAACCGTTGAAGCGATGCCATGGGCGTCTGAAAAAACGGCCACTGAGTTTAGAGATATGGCAGTTATATAGTGAGAGGTTGGTAGTCCATCAAACTCTGAATGTTTGGCCCCATCTATTTCCATTGCATTATGTTGAGCTTCAGATTGCATCATGACTTTGTGAAATGGGGCCTAGAAAACAGTATAGCTACAGCTTTGAAATGGGAGAGTAAACCATTATGTTGATGTCATGTTTGAATACTTTTACGAATACCAGGACTGAAGTACAAGGGTAAGATGATTTTGAATCCCACATACTCAACAAAACACCATGATTAGAAACCAGACTGCCTTCATATTAAGTGATTGTCTGTTTTGTAACTTGTTGTCTACCCAAGTCAATGGTTTTCGTTTATTGTTGTTTGGTGTCTGTTCCATGTTCCCCCTCCTCTGATCTGTTAAATTAGATGTTTTCACAAAGGATCTTTACAAACCCATCATGATTTTTGAAGTCTTCGCAGACAAAGGAAGTGTGTGTGTGTGTGTGTGTGTGRGTGCATGCGTGTGTCTTGTCACATTGTCGTATAATATTTCCTGTTCTCCATGCGCGGCGTGTTTCTAGCGTATTATTCTGATAGTGATGAGCTTGTGATTGTTCAGCTGAGGAGTATTCTCTCCTCTGTGTCGTCTGTTTTCCCACGGCACAGTGCTGGGTACAGAGTCCATGTCTGATGCAGCTCTCTGTCTCTCACGTAATAATAGAGGTTGACAGTCAACAACAACAAGTGAAAGCAAAACCTTCTGAAACCATTACTTATTAACATGGATATCCTGATTTCTCTCCTTCCTGCCTTGTTGATCCGCAGGGTTCCAGCGGCTTCCCGGGCTTCCCAGGGGCCAACGGAGAGAAAGGAGCCAGGGTAAGATAAATAGTCCCGTCCCTGTTTCTGTATGGAACTCACACACACTGCATCATAACACTACACAAAGGACATTGATTCCCATTACAAAAGCATTTGTGTGATGAGTTTGCATAAAATACAACCTCCAAGAATCAATGTGGAAGAGAACAAAAAGATGCTGAAACTATTGTTTGTTCTCAGTGACTCCCATTCCCCTCGCAGCCTTGAATAGAACATCATGTTCACCTAGAGTTTTTTACACAGACCTGGAGAGTAACTTTGAAAACAACTTACTGAGGAAGTTTAGGATGGATTGACCTTGAGTTGGTTTCTGTTTAAATAAATGTCTTCTTCTCTGTTCTTCAAAAGGGCGTGGCGGGCAAACCCGGTCCAAGGGGGCAAAGAGGTCCAACGGTATGTTCTCCTCCATTTTACCACATAGCACTGAGAATGAATTAAATATTTATTTAGTTAATGAATGAATACATTTGTATTTGTGTGTCTTAATTCTTGTCACATGTATGAGACTGCGGTACTGTACTGGACTGGGCTGTATAGTCTTACCTGATCTTGGATCAGTCTGTGTTCTGAGCTGTGTGTCTGTCATCTCCGGTCTCCCAGGGTCCACGAGGGGGTCGGGGTGCTAGAGGTCCTACAGGCAAGCCAGGCCCTAAGGTAACTACCCTCTCCATCTTTTCTTATTCCATTTTTTATTTCACCTTTATTTTAGCAGGGAGTCCCATTGAGACCAATGTCCCTTTTCCTGCAAATACACACATTACAAATACCACATAATATAAATATGTAAGATTACAAAACAACACACTCAAGAAAAACAATCACATTCCTCAGCAAAGAGGTCTCAAAGACAAGTCCCACTTGACAACTCATAGAAAGACCTTACACCATAGGGGTAATGACATTGGTAATCCACATGTAGCTGTGTAACTGCTAATACCTCTATGCATGATGTGTGATCACTGTGTTGTCTGGTAGCAGTAGAACATCTGATGCTGATTTTCTGTCTGTTGTGTTTTGCAGGGCACGGCGGGCAATGATGGTCCACCTGGCCCGCCTGGCGAGAGAGTAAGTCCCATCAGCCACTGCTTCCGACGGGGAGGGGTTATGGGCCGGGGTATGGGGCTGACCCATGGACAATGAAATGGGAAATGGCTTGGAGTAAGAAGCAGTTAAGCAGTTAATGATGACTGCCTGTCTGACATAGTGGTGGGGTTGGAGTAAAGAGTGGGAGGCCTGACCTGGACTGGTGGTGATAACCACAGGAAGAAAGGAAGCATTTATTGATTAATGATCGCTAGGTGGTCACTGTTGGAGGCAAGGGCCAATCTGGGTACTCTTTTTTTCGTGGTTTTGCTGTAGTTGTTCCATATCTCTATCCCTCTCTCTCTCTATTTATCTACATATCTGTCCTTCCTCTCAGTCACTGCACGGCAGCCACACAACCACACCCAACCAGCCACACCCAACCACACCAAAGCACACCAAGCCATGCCCACTCAGCCACATCAGGCAGCTGTATCGTCTCTGAGGCTAACAGAACTTATGGTTGTCCGGGCAGATGTTCTGCCCCACTACAATGGGAGTGTCTCATTGCTGAGACTCAAAGACTGTCTTCACTCTTCCATTGTCTGATTACCGTTCTGTTTATTCCAGGGACCTCAAGGACCCCAGGGCCCCGTCGGGTTCTCAGGACCAAAGGGCCCCCCTGTAAGTATCCTCTCACCAGCACCATAGTCATATTTCTGAGGTGACTCTCTCCTGCAGTCAACTGACCAAGTGACCTCACACATGGATTGTTATTTCTAGTTTTTAGAATTTCATAATTGATAAACATTATTATTTTTTAAATMTAGAAAATCTAGTGTTTGTACAGTATGCCAAACAGGTTTGTTATATTTCKGTCTTCTGTTGTATATAAAGTGTAATARTGGYATGCACYCTCAKRATTTAATATATTTCAACTCTGACATGGTACAGGTGTCTTCTTTCTTTAAGCCCATAACCATGTGTGTGAGGTGTATACTTTTGCTTCAAAGTAGATTTGTTTAAGACTACCAAGAATCACTCTGTGTGACCCTGATTTAGCCCACTGRGGTAATTAAAGGAAAGCAATTTGGAATGCAATAGTGTGGGCTATGTATTTGGCTGTATCACTGATTGGGTGTAGTAATCATTACTGTTATTGAAGCAGAACCCTGTTTTTCAACATCCTATAGCCAGAAGACAAGTGTTCATTTCCTCCTATTGATTAGAGTTTGATTTAACCTTTGCCGATAGTTCTGTTTCCTCTTTGCAGGCCATTATTTTGTAGGAAGGCTAGTGTCTTCTTATAGTTTAAAAAGACTTCCACTCTGATATATGTCCATGTATTTGTCATTGAACAATAAAACAGATTACTTTTGGTCAATCTACCACAATTACTATGAGAATCTACCGTTAGATGTGCGCAAGGTTTCCCCCTCGTTRGTGTAGTTGTCATTGATAGAGTCTACTTTCTCTGTGTCATTCCTAGGGACCACCTGGAAAGGATGGGCTGCCCGGCCACCCTGGTCAGCGAGGAGAGACGGTGAGTGTTCCTGACCGCSCCCCTCGTTAGAGCTGTCACACACCTGGGCACACCGGGCCAGTCGGCTTGGACAGACAATTCCTGCCAGGTGTGGAAACATAAGACTGCCCCTGCTCTCTCGGGGTGGGAAACACTCCGAATAGTCTAATTTTTCACACCTGGACAGATTTGTCTCCTCAAGTCTGCATGCTTTTATAGCACCAAGAAGCCCGAGTGTTGGACAGCTCACTCTTGTCTTAGACACACAGACAGGCCTTCTTCTCTGATTTACCTGATATATTTAGTGAGAGAGAGAGTGACTTGAACTGAATCTCCCTGGTCTGGTTCTCTCTCTCTCCCTGTCTCTCTCTCTCTCTCTTTCTCTTTCTCTCTCTCCCTGTCTCTCTCTCTTTCTGTCTCTCTGTGTCTCTCTGTCTCTCTCTGTCTCTCTGTGTCTCTGTCTGTCTCTCTGTGTCTCTCTGTGTCTCTCTGTCTCTCTCTGTCGCTCTGTCTCTCTCTCTCTCTGTGTCTCCCTCTGTGTGTCTCTCTCTCTCTCTGTATCTGTCTCTCTCTCTTTCTCTCTGTCTCTCTCTGTCTCTCTCTTTCTCTCTCTCTCTCTCCCTCTCTTTGTCTCTCTGTCTCTCTCTCTCTTTCTTTGTCGCTGTCTCTCTGTCTCTCTCTTTCTCTCTGTACCTTTCTCTGTCTCTCTCTGGGCCAGAGCCTTCAGTAGGATGTCTTTATGTAATGTTGAAGAGAGAGACAGACATACTGTATCTGATGGAGCGAAACACATCCTGAGCTCAGAGACTAGACTACCCCTGAGTCCCTGACACACACTCAGACACAAGGCTGTCTAAATGCAGCCAGAGGGTCTAGTCTGTCTATCTTCCCAGGTCGTTGGGGGAAATGGTAAATACCGCCAGACAGCCAGTCTATCTGATCACTCATCTGTGTTGCAGGCCTTAAATGGACTAAGTTACAGTTGAATAGACTGAATCTGTATTTTAGCAAACATMAGATAATATCAGCATGGAACACAGGAAGGAATTACCCTAGCATGATAAACCCAGCAGGAATAATGCACTAAGCCTCATCTCTCTGCATATCCTACCAGTTTTAGTGAGTTTATTCAGCAAGATCTGCATTCATCCCTCCTCAATCCGATTATCCTCACAGGGCACTAAAAGATGCTAAAAGCTCCACGGAGCAGGGAGCATCCCCGATCGTTCAAGTTTTCTTCTCCATTTGTTCCCCTTCTAAGTGACACATTAGCTGGGGGACTGCCCCCCCCCCCCCCTCTGGCTCCTCTTGAAATGACATCGATAAGTATCTTCATTAAGATGTTTACACCACTGGATTTATTACCTGGTAAACAGGCTGAGGGAGCGGCCAATAGCAGAATTGATCATAGTAATAAAATGTTCTAGGCCCTAGGCAGTGGGCACGGATCCATCCACACAGCATAGCAGAGTCTGACGAAGCGTTCAGTGCATATAAAGATCTCTTATTCAGGCCAGGTTGTAAAAAAGCTGTCTGAATCTTTTCCAAACAATACCCAATCATGAATCACTCTGCCACAAGATAATGAGTCCATGAGAAGTCATCAAACATTTGACTTATGAATGAGCTACAGCTGAAAAGGTTTTGCACAAAAAATATCCTAACAATAGAATACCACTGGCTAGACTACAGCACGTMTCTATTCCCAGAACAAGTGTAGCTCCTCCAATATACATTAAAAGTGACATGACTGGCGTCAGCTATCTGTGATTCTTTGTTGCATTTTTGTGTGGCGTAATCAATGTATCTCCCTCGAGTCCCTTCCTCCCTTTTATGTTTGATGTSTGTAGGTTGTTTCATGTAGCTCATTGAATCTGCTTTTACAGTGTCCACTCAGTCAGTCTGTGATGTCTGGAGTTGGCATCATAGGCATGAATGCAACAACAGATGCATTCATGTAGAACTTGCTTCATTCGAGGGAAATCGATGAAGTTTTTCACACCGTCTTTCATCTGATCGGAATGAAAAAGACAGCTGATGGATTTCACACCTGACTCCATTACTGTGCTTGATGTCTGACCGATTAGCATCAAGTCCACGTTATTGAGATCATAGTTTAAGATCTATCTCCTTTTTGGAGACTCAGATGAAATCCTTACTGTGACAGGAGTTGGTGATCTCATTGGTATTGTCCTGTATCTTGAGAATAATACTTTCTTAGCCGGTTTCCTAGACACAGATTTAGCCTAGTTCTGGACTAATAAACATGCTCGATGGAGAATCTCTATTGAAATAGCTTTTTATTCCAGGATTAGGTTTATTATGTGTAACTGCTTCCTGGTGTCTGTGTTTAGTCTGCTTTCTTCTCTTCTGCCACCTAACCTTGTTATTGCAGCAATGATCCCTGGGTGAAAGGTCATCACCTTTGACCTTTGACCTTGTGGTCATGTGATACTTTATCTTGCCACTTGGTGGTGAGGTGGTAAGTCAGTGGAATACATCTCTATGATAAATATATACTACTAAATGTAGCATTTATTTACATGGCCATCTAAAGTTACATCCTAAACATGAGAACATGGAAATAAACAAATACAAAACAATAAACAAATGGGGCACAACATAAACTATATCATTGTATATTTCCATAATTCATGTGTTTTCATGTACCATGCACACAGTAATGAACCAGTCGAATGCAACCATAGAGTGCCTCTACTTTAGGATCCATTACAAAGAGACATGGTGCATTCAAGACAACTGGGAATGAGCTCCGACTGGGACAAATCTTACATGGTCATCCAACTCGAATTTACGCGTRGGAAACTCAGGCATCATCCTAGAGCTCCGACTTCTCCGACCTGATGATCACTGACGTCACGATTTTTCCCAGTCGGAGCTTGTTTTTCCCTGAGTTCCCAGTTGTCTTGAACACACCATCATCATCCACTAACACTCGTCAACATAATACATTCAGTGGTTGCCTTGCGAATTGGGATACTGACAACACTGACTCCACTATGTCCATCGACTCAAATCATAATTTGTGGAAGGATGACATCAATAGCAAGATTGGAGGACGTGAATACATTGATTGAGATCCAGTTGGTTTGGAAGACTTTTCAATGTGWTTGATATGTTGTTCGTGTCCACAGGGATTCCAAGGAAAGACAGGTCCACCCGGCCCAGGAGGAGTTGTTGGTCCTCAGGTAAGGAACTATCATGGAACTAAATGTACGAAGAACATCCTTAGACATTAAACATCTCATCTCATCCACTACCAAATGTGATACAGTATCTTAGTAGTCTGTGACATAATTGAATTATCCAAGGATCTGTTATGGTAGAGTTTGTCTCATGCCTCTACCCATAAGCCCACAACATATTTGTTTTCTTCAATTCCTAACAGGGTCCCACAGGAGAGACCGGTCCAATCGGTGACAGAGGTCACCCTGGATCCCCAGGACCACCCGGAGAGCAGGGTCTTCCTGGCTCTGCTGGCAAAGAGGGAGCCAAGGTAAACGTCACTAAAGACCCACCTCACTGGAGTAAACTCATAACTCAACAGCCCAACAGTTGTTAACTCTAGTGCTCTGACCAGCACCTATTTAACATGTTTTCCTGGACCCAGATTATAACTAGTCCTGGACTAAAACATGCTCAACGAAGAATCTCCACTGAACACATTTTTTTGGTCCAGGATGTATATGGGAAAGTACTGTTTTGTCAGGCACCTGGTGAAGTCAGCAGAGGGTTGTGGAGGGGTTGAATTCCCATGCATCCCAATGGGCAATACAGTGTCCACTAAGGATCTAAACAGGAGTCATATTGGGGGAGGGATGGGCTTATTCAAAACAGAGCCTTAACTCCCAGGGTACATCCCAAATGGCACACTTTTCCCTATGTACTGTGTACTACTTTTGATCAGGGCTTCGGAAAAGAGTAGTGCACTAGAAAGGGAATAGGATACCATTTGGAATGTACCCCCAGATAGTCCCAAGGCCACCCAGCCAGCCCCTCTGTCTCCTTCTTTCATTTAACCTCCTCCCCCGAAGGAGACAGTTTAATCAACTCCATCGGCTAACTCCAACCCTCCTGCCACTCAGGCTCTATAGCTTCCCAGCACCACCAGGTCCGACGCATCAGTAATACTGCTGGGACACTCCAGAAGGAGGGAGGGCTTGGGAGGGAGAGGGCTTGGCAGAGGAGGTTAAATCCTCTTAAACCTTAGTGAGCCACCTCTCTCTCTCTCTCTCTCTCTCTCTCTCTATCTCTATCTCTCTCTCCCCCAGCTAGCAGATAAACCAACTTCAGCCCAACAATACAAAAACAGTCCAAAAAACGAGACCACTGCCCATCATGCTACTACCCATTTATGCTGTCTCATTGTAATGGCTCTGATTGGTCTGTCATGGGGATAGCAGAGGGGACTTATAATTGTAACCCGTGGACACAGCCCAGCAGCCTGATATGACTGCTGCTGTTGTTGGCTGCGTTTGTTGTTGTTTATGTTTACTGTCCCTCAGCTTGTTGTCCTCTAGGGCTGCGTTATTATAGCTCTCGGCTAATTGTTTTCAATCAGTTTTGCATTTGAAGGGATGCAGAATGGGGCAACCATTATTCAGGAGACCTGAGCTTTTTGATGTTCATAGCGTAGTTCATTATCAGAATAAGATGAAGGTTCTGTGATAACTAATGCATCAGCTCAAATACCGACTTAGAACAACGTTTGAAGTACGGTAATGACGGCATCCAGAAAAGTCCTTCTGTCATCCTGATGTCAAAGGGAAATGTCAGAATACAACGTTTAGTTTGAGTCTGACTCTTCTTTCACCGGATAACATTAGCTATAGCATGGGAGTGAAATGAACAGGGTAGAAATGAGATTAAAAAGAGGGAAATTGAGGGTAGCATATAACACGGTGCAACTGGATCCTTCTCACTCTGTCCTCTGCTGTGTSTCTGTAGGGAGACCCCGGTCCCCAAGGAGCCTCAGGTAAAGACGGTCCCGCTGGTCTACGAGGATTCCCAGGAGAGAGAGGTCTTCCCGGCACGTCGGTAAGAAACACATCAGCTGCAACACGACTCCGTCCGTTACAGGTTCCCTCTATATTCACTGACAGAGAATGACGGACCACCCCCTCTCCACCCACCACCCCTGACAAATGAACCAGCGCCTATACACTAGAGGGGGATGTCACCAAGCCACCACGGCAGGGAAACTCAAAGAGACGTGTTACAAATGAACAGATCTACATCCCCCTGAATATGCCTCACACCAACCGAGCACTCAGTTTTAACCTCTGCTAAAGTAGCAGAGGAGATGTAGTTTACTTGAGCTCTGGGTCACTTTACAAAACCCCTGATTCAACCCAAAGACGCCGGTTACATCCCAAATGGCACCCTTTTCCCTATAGGCCCTAGTTAAAAGTAGTGCACTAAATGTGGAATGAGGTATCATTTAGGATGCACCCAGCTACTGGGAGCGTTTTCTTCTGCAACCACATTTGGGGGGAAAGTTATTTGTTTTGTTGTATGCATTATTTACTAAATGAATTATTAAAGGAGGAGCGTTAGCGATTAGGCTGGGGGAATGAAAGGCGGTATAGGGCCATTGTTCCAGACTAAGTCAAGGTCAGTCTCAGCAGGCAAGCAGCTACCCCTGATTGTTTTCTAGTGGTGTAATTTACTCTCTCACTGCAACACCCCAAGACTCATTACTAATACCACCATGTGTGCTGCAGGGCTGTTAGGGAGCCAGTCACACATACACACACACACACACTGGAGTGTACACACACATACACACACACACACACTGGAGTGTACACACACATACACGCACACACAGATGTTTATTTCAGCAGTTATGTTTTACTGCGCTTTTGATGGGAAAGTGCCTGAGGGGGAAATATGGCTTAATAAATACCTACCTTTTCTCCCATTCAGATCAATGGTGACTGACTCAATGGTGACTGACTCCCCAAGGTGTCACTTCACAGTATCCCTCCAATCTCTGTCTTGGACAGGAGCAATACCATTCAATACTGACAGACTGACAGACTGACTGGCAGACTGACAGACTGACTGACTTATGGGGACCTCAAACCCTGTCTTTCAGGCTGTGTGCTTCTTTTGACACATCTCTCTAACCATCCATCTCTCTTCTTCACCTTCCTTCCAGGGTCCAGCTGGTTTGAAGGGAGGAGAAGGACCTCAGGGACCCTCTGGCCCCGTGGTAAGTATCTCCCTGTCACCTACTATCACCTACCTGCCTGTCTGTTGTTAATGTGAAGGGGATGTTGTTCAAGTTTCAGGGGGTCTTCAGATAACAGGGTTATTGGGGGGATATTCCCCCTACCACTGTCAGTGATAGAACTGCAACACAGTGCGTTAGCTTAGCTGTTCTTATCATATTGTTTTGGTTATATCGGAGGCAGATATTAGTCTAGGATCAATATTCAGCTTGTCACACAACAGGATGCATTGCAGATCCTTGATCCTATCTAGGCTTTTCTATAATGCAGCYTTCTATATGATCCTGCAATAATGACTCCCAACAGTAGATGGCAGTTTGATTCCTTTGAAGAACAGACAACAGGATCCCACACATTTCCAATGATAACTTTTAGATTCCGGTTTTGTAATTGCTTTCTCTTGACATCTTGACATAGGTGCTTGGTTGGTTTAAGGTGACAGACTCAAAGTTGGAGTGTCTTCAAAACTTTTTAGGACTAAAATGTCAATATTCAGATGTCTCTCTCTAGAGCACCTGATGAGTATTGTCCAAGTGTAATTGCTATTTAAATGGCTTGACAGCGGGCTGAACGTTTAGACAGGACATGTGAGGTGTCTGAATTTGGCATTGTGAGAAAAATATGATTTGCATACTAATATGAACTTAATTCAAAATAACATATTGCTATATTGCAATGATTCCAATGCATAGCCTTCTTCTGGAAGCAAGTGTTTGTGTGACTTTGCAATCTCTTAGCTCCACACACCACACACCAGCTAGAAATTCATCATGTGAGTGGTCATGCGGGAAGTAGAATTGAGATTGTGGTTGTTTGCTGCCAGCCCGTCTGCAATCCAATCCAATCCGCTCTACTCTGCTCCCGGCCTGTGAGGTGAATGGGAGCGTGTTGRGGGTAGCCTACCGTGTCCATTCTATACTGACTCATCACGTTGTCTGACCGCACAGACATTCCCACCACATGCCATGTGTCACGATTCAGAGGAGACCTCACAACCTGCCACTGCCAGACACACATGGGGTGTGTCCTAACACTCTACAACATCTCCCGGCCTGCCATGGACTGCCACTGCTGAGCTAGACAGCCAGTCAGATAGGATGTGTCCCAATTATCTGAAATACCTCCATCTCCGTGCCAACCTGCCACTGCCGCCACTGAGCTACACACAGCCAGTCAGACAGGATGTGTCCCAACACTCTACAACACATCCCTCACCTTCCCAACCTGCCACCGTAGTGCCACCGCTGAGCTACACAGGATGTGTCCCAACTCTCTACAGCAGTCTACAACTCTCTCCTTGTTTCCTTCCCTTCATAACCTGATTTGAGAGGACATTGAAGGTATCAACAATCTAATAGATGCACAGGCTATCCATACTTCTCCCCTTTTAATAATAAACTAAGGAATGGAGACAAGAAATACAAGGTATTTAAGGGTATAGGGACACACCCCAAGTCATTAGTGTTGTTGGGACACAACCCTATCCATTAACACTAGCTGAGCTCCAGACGACACCAACAGCCTACCTCCCTGTAGAAACATTAGGTTTCTATGTGCCAGGCAGAGGCAGCATGTGAAGAGAAGAGCCCTGAAGACCTCTGGAGTCAGTCCCGCACTCAGTAGTCAGATCACTCCTCTGGGCTAGATTAAGACTGCCTGCAAGCCTGCTCCCTTCCTCCCTCCCTCCCTTCCTTTCTCATCTCTGATAATGTCTCCTGTCTGAGCCCTGCTGCTCTGTTCTGCTCCGAGAGGAGAGGCTAGCTAATGGTAATGGTTCCAAAACAAGAAGAGCAATGGCTGTAAGTGGCTAATAGCGAACACCCCTCCTGAAATAACCTGGGTTATGTTGTTGTTTTTGCTTTCGAGGAGTATCTCTTGTATTTTATACTAAATGGATAATAGAGTACTTGTGAGAAAAAAACATTKTATTTTCCAAGTAGAACCCATTAACGTTGGACCAGTGTAGTTCTTAGACACATATTCCTAATGGAGAATCCTGTGATTCATTATTGCTTTGTAATGTAGATGGAATGATTTAATGAATCATATTATGTATGATTTCACCCCCACATGAACTCTGAACTCTGAATGAGCATCTTCCCTCGATCTCTCTCTTTAAAGTGTGTTCAACCCCATGCTCTCGCAGGGCTCCCCTGGTGAGAGAGGTGCTGCTGGACCTGCTGGCCCTATCGGTTTATCTGGTAGAACTGGTCCTCAGGGGCCCCCAGGACCTGCTGGAGAGAAGGGAGGGCCTGGTGAGAAAGGTCCCCAAGGACCAGCTGGTCGGGACGGAGTCCAAGGTCCAGTGGGTCTGCCTGGCCCCGCCGGACCTCAGGGTCCACCCGGAGAGGACGGTGACAAGGTTAGTACCCTACCCTCCCCGTCTGGTTTGGCCCAGTCCAGTCCAGACCAGACCCAGGACCTCTCCAAGGACCGCTCTCTCTCGCTCTCTCTCTACTTTTTCTATCAACTCTCTCTCTCTCTCTTTCTCTCTACTTTTTCTATCGACTCTCTCTCTCTCTCGCCCTCACTATTTACCCTAAATCTGGGCCAAATGTTTTGAGTAAAACAGATCGCTTATCAATCTTCATCAGCGGTTTCACATGAATCATACACGGACCATCTGCACTGTAAATACATCTCTACTCTCTGTCTTTTTCTCTCTCTCTCTCGCTCTGTACTCTTTTTCTGTCTCTCTACTTTCTCTCTCTTTATCTGTTTCTCTACTCTCTCTCTCTCTCCTTCTCTCTCTCTCTTCTTTCTTTCTCTCTCTTCTTTCTTTCTTTCTCTCTCTCTCTCTCTCTGGCTGCATATCCATCATCATAACCAATCATCAAACTAAATGTAATTAGAAGAGATATAAAAGGGAAGAACTGTCTCTGTTTTATCTGCAGCTATAATTTCTTCCCAGAAGGTTACGATCCAGCCCATCTATTGAGCTGCCAAACATATGTCACAGTAGAGCTTTAAATGGACTTGTCCACTAATCTCCAACACCATCTATCATTTGTATTTAAAATCGCATGTATCCTTCCCACACACAAATTGAATCCAAATTTCGACTGATTTCTGCATCTTTGCTCTAGTGATTTTGACTGTAGGTAATTAACTCATTTGCCAATGCTCTGACAGTTTGTTTTGTAAGTGTTTAGATTTTCTGTACAAGGTTGGCATTTCAAAGTAGATGTTATTGTAGAAATGTCAGATACAAGGGACGTGTGTCCTCCTGTGTGATGCGTGTGTCCTATGTGTGTGTATCCTGTGTGTGATGTGTGTCCTGTGTGTCCCAGGGAGAGGTTGGAGAGCCAGGTCAGAAGGGAAGCAAAGCAGACAAGGGTGAACAGGGTCCTCCTGGGCCAGCTGGTCTCCAGGGTCCCATCGGTAACCCAGGACCTGCAGTGAGTATCTCTGTCTCTGTCCAGCCTTGGACCCAGCTTGGGGAGACACTCAGCTACAGTATATATGCTATCTTCATTCAAATTCCTTTGCAGTCGGTTTAGCTGTGCTGTTAGCTACATACATCCAGTGTATTGCTGTACTGTGCTGTTAGCTACATGCTGTACATCCAGTGTATTGCTTTGCTCCGTCGGTGTGTTTACATGGTTACTGTGTCCTCAGGGAGGTGATGGAGAGCCCGGTCCCAGGGGTCAGCAGGGGATGTTCGGACAGAAGGGAGACGAAGGATCCAGAGGTTTCCCCGGGCCCCCTGGTCCCATTGGTCTGCCATGGTGGGTGGGGAACCCCAACACACCCTGAAACACTAGCATCACCTGTACTCCAGGGACAAACGTTCACGCACAAACACATATTGTATAGGCTTTGCACAAAGTAACCCCCTGAAACACACACACACCTTCAATCACACACACACACACACACACACACACACACACACACACACAACACACACACACACACACACACACACACACACACACACACACACAACACAACACACACACACACACACACACACACAACACACACACACACACACACACACACACACACACATACTTAACCATGGATCCCACTGGTATTGATGCAAACTATTTGATGCATCCATTCTCTTCTGTGAGTCTTAGGGTGCATTCATAAATTCAGTCTGGAGTGTCAGAGTGCACTCTGGGTTGTTCGTAAATTCAGAGCATTGTCAGATTGTCTGTTCGTAAATTCAGAGCGTTTTGCCCTCAGAGCATTCAGAGCGCACAATGGACACTCTGGCTAATGAGTAGGGTTGATCCGAGTGCTCTGACCTCACAAAGCATTTCAATACAAAAGGATTTCTATTTGGTCTTGAATGGTGGTATTTTAATATAGGTGGATTAAAGGGCCAGTTGCCAAAAATGGGACTCTGGGTCAGCACAGATGTCAGAAGACAATGCACTGTCTTCTGACTGACAGTCTGTTTTGTAATGAAATGCCAGAGGTAAATGATCAGTTTTGTATAGTTTGGTTTAGTTTCCCCACACTAGATGTTTCAGTAACTAAAGAGCATAGAGATGATTCCTTTGTTTTATATTATGTAAAATGTGAAAAAATATATACTAAGCTGGTTTGTGTTAAATATAAAGGTAATGTGGTTGATGTGTATAGTAAAGCAGTGATATGGTCAGGTGTTCTCCTGAGTTTCTATCTACCTCAATCAAAGTAAGGGAATCATCAACGTAAGGGAATCATCAACGTAAGGGAATCATCAACGTAAGGGAATCATCATCGTAAGGGAATCATCAACGTAAGGGAATCATCATCGTAAGGGAATCATCAACGTAAGGGCATCATCAACGTAAGGAAATCATCAACGTAAGGGAATCATCAACGTAAGGGAATCATCAACGTAAGGGAATCATCATCGTAAGGGAATCATCAACGTAAGGGAATCATCAACGTAAGGGAGTCCGTGGTACAGTACAGTGACTGTCTTTATGAGCAAAATGAATTAGCTGTTCATTAAACCCAGGTCATTGTCTTGATGGAATTATACAGACTATACCCGCTAGTCTCAAGTTTCAATCTTCCTGGCTATTCAATTCAATTAACTTTTAATTGAGCGTAATTCACTTCCATGGCTATTTCATTAATTGCGTGGACTGACCTCTTCCAATAGGCAGTAGGCCATTGAACACACTCTCCTCTTTCCACTCTGTGGTGCATAATCAGTGTTCCTGTTAACGATCTCTGACTCAGGAGACCACCGTTCTGATGAGATTTCCACTCCAGGGGGACAAATCAGCATGCAGAGACACACACACTCACGGACGTGCACATGCACGGACACACACACACGGACACGCGCATGGACACATTTACACACACAGACACACACACAGTCTCAGCCTCGGCTTCCTCCCTAGGGCGTAGGTATTTGAGGAAGATAGGTTGTTGTAACGGAGAGTAAATAGCAGATAAAATGAGATCTTTGTCTTCGCTCCTCATGGTGACGACAGAGACACACTGCCTTTGAATAGTGGAGGAGACTGAATCGGGAATGACCAAAGCAATTAAAGTTGAAATGTCAGGGATCAAACGTACATATGACGCTTCAACCACATAGTCCACTTAACATGCAAGGAAATGAACGATGGGGTCCATGTCTGGGTTTTTGGTTAGGAACAAATTACCTCTATTTTGCCATAGAGAAATACTTGACATTCAGTGTTGTTTAATCTTGTCGCCTTATTTTGTTTCCCATAAACTCACTATTGGTCACATAGGCACACAGTGTGAATAGAGTCATTTCTCCTTGATGGCAGTTTGTGTCTGTCACCATGGACAAATGTCTCCCTGGTGTCTCTTTGTGACAGAGAGAGGGGCACAACTTTATCTGTAGATTTAGAGAACTGAGAGATTGGACATAATGTTTAATTTGTGATTAATTAATTAAGACACTGAATGGAGTCTGGTTTCTATCACTCCCTTGCTGTGGAAACTGACAGAGCGATGGGCTCTGCTAACTCTTTGTTCACAGTATACCGTTTACCTCAGTGGACAACTAAAAGCTACAATACAGCCATCACCAATTCATTTCTGTCCAAGTAATCATCATAAACCAAATTAAAGACATCTGGTACAATTTATAAAGTGCATCAATTGATTAAACTATTCTTGAAGGTTTTGCTTAGTTTTTCGATTACACCTGCATGTTTCCTCAAGCTAAACCAGAATAATGAAAAGTTTGCTTGTTTATTTCTGTCTGGCTTCAGGGTCTTCCTGGACCTCCAGGAGAGAAGGGTGAGAACGGAGATGTCGGTCCGATGGTGAGCAGATAATCATAATTAAAACAATTTGTATCACTTTCCAAATAAATCATTTTCTATGTATTTGAATCTTTTATCGAAATGAGAAATACGTTTCACCCTTGAATTCACTTCCTGTTTTGACCCTATCACTTCCTGTTGTCTCTTTACAGGGTCCCCCCGGTCCACCTGGTCCCAGAGGTCCTCAGGGTCCTAGTGGAGCTGATGTACGTACCACACATCAATCTTTTATCTCCAATAACTCATCGTCACATTACCAAATGTCACCCAAACAGATATGATAACAGAGAAAATCTGTCTCTCCTGAGGTAATGAATGCTGACTCTTCTCTCCTCTTTTCTGTTTCCTGTCAGGGTGCACAAGGTCCTCCCGGTGGTGTGGGTGCCATGGGAGGCGTGGGTGAGAAGGTGAGGGCGTGTGCCTGTTACAAGACAGTCCGGAGTGTGTGTCTGGGGTGGAAATCCTGCCAACGTCCCTCCACCTACCCCTTCCCTCCCCTCTCCCCAGTCCACTAATGTTATCTCCAGGACTCCATTAATTGCCTATGGCAGCCTGTGTCTGAGTTAGTGCTCTGACACTATTAATGCCTATTTTACAACAGTTCCAACACCACTCCTCCATTTTAGTGCCATCTGGCAGCCGGCCCCCACCATCAATACTTAATGCAACGGAATGACGACTCCAGAATATGAAGCATATCCATGGAAGGTTACCATCACTTTGAGAGAGCACTCTGACTAGCCTTAATGCTATCACACCTATGTTAATGGAGCTCAGAAGTTCAACAGGATGACACTCAGCATCAACCACTACAYATGATATTGTTATGCGCCGTGTTTGAGAGCCCCGTGTTTTGACATCCACTGTATTTTGAGAACATGATAATGTAATCATTAATGTCTATTAATGTATATCACGGGAGAGATTCTAAAACCTAATGACACTCAGCACCCACTATGACATGCATTGTTAGCCTACTCATAGGGTTTTAGAGCCTATGAGTCTATTTTGACAACAGTATAATGTCATCTAGATACAAGTGGATAATGTCATCTAGTAGATAATGTATTCATAAGGGTGTCTATCTTGGCAGAGATWCTAACATGGTGTTTTCATTTGCAGGGTGAAAACGGTGAAGCTGGCAACCCAGGAACCCCTGGAGAGCCCGGAACTGGAGTAAGTCTCTGTCTCAGTGTGTCTGTGTGTCTGCGTCTACATTCACATGATTATCTATCATCCAAGGCATCATGTGTTTGTGTATTTCCCTATTACCAGGACAATGATTATGATTATGTATTACTTCATAACACCCCACGTAAACACACGGCGTACTGTCCAACAACACGTAGACATGCAAAGTCCTTTTAGTGATGTGAGTGGTAGTAATTGCTGGTCCTGTGTTGCTGCTGATGGGCCAGCGTCACAGRGTCGTTCTCAGTGTGTTTCTGGCCAACGCTCTATGGTAACACAGCCCTGCCAAGCTGAATCACTTCCCAGACTCTTAACAGATGATTACTGCAGCCATATGAACACATCAGTCTCAGCTCTGGAACAATGGCTACTAGAACTTAACACCAGAACTCCGCCGAGCTACTAAACATTTAAATATCGCAAACATAGAGTACACAACGCCTACCTTTCAAGATGGCTGTTTCCCTGAGGTAGTMTAGTTCCAATGGAATCCTCTGTACATTCCAGAACCATGACCAAAATCATTACGGAATGTTATCATAAAGGTGTTTTGGTTGACACCTACCTAACCCTGTGAGGTAGTTCTAAAGATTTGATTGGTAATTGCTYCGGAGTTAGTCCATCATAGTGTATTGATGGGTTGTCACCTCCATTCATCATTAGCATGATGTGAGCACAACAACAGATCGAAAAGATGACTAGTCTGAAATAGCAGGGGAGAGGTGAACTCTGAGTAGCATGGATAATAACCTTGCTTATTAATCCAACTCAATATATCTCAAGAGTTCCCAGAACTAATGCAGAAAATGGCCCACGATATAGGTTTTGCTGTAGAGCTTTTGAAATGTTCTCATGAAAAGAAKATGTCATGCCGACCAGTCATGGATGGAAACAAGATATGAATCACTATTTTCCTTATTATAATTGTTATTGTAGTCTCTGAATTCTGTGAAATATGCTGGTACTCTGTAGTAACACATGCTTAAATAGCTCAGATGTCAGGAAGCATCACCGTGAGCATTTTACGTTTTATTTAACTAGGCAAGTCAGTTAAGAACAAATTCTTATTTACAATGATGGCCTACCGGGGAACAGTGGGTTAGCTGCCTTGTTCAGGGGCAGAACAACAGATTTCTACCTTGTCAGTTCGGGGATTCAAACCAGCAACCTTTTGGTTACTGGCCCAACGCTCTAACCACTAGGCTACCTGCCGCATCAAGAGATACCTTACACAGTACATATAAACAACATTACCTGTACAACTACCACCTCTGCTCCACAAAGTGACCGCAATATGTGAAATATAAGTGAAATATAATGCCTCACTGAGTAACCACTTACCTAGCTCAATTTCTAACCATACACACTACTGCTGCTCAGTATCCATGCTTCAGCAGGGAACCTTCCTGCTCCAGCTCGGTCCTCCTGAGTGTTGATGGTATCTGTTGTTCTCTACAGGGGCCTAAAGGCGAGAGAGGAGACAAGGGAGAGGCAGGACCACCCGGAGCTGCTGGACCCGCTGGCGCCAAAGGACCACCTGGAGATGATGGACCCAAAGGCAACCCTGTAAGCTTCAGTCTCTACCCCAAAAAGAGACCTGCGCAGGGATAGAACCACAGACGTTTATACAAGATACTTTGGAGTTGTGAATGAAAAGAAAGGGCCTTGATTGCTTCTGGGCGGTTCATTTAATTTTAGGCCAAGTTTTAAGAGCTAAAAAGCCTTTTATTAGGACAGATTGTCTTTTTRTTTCTTTTTGAATGTGGTAATGAACTGTGGTGAGTGCTTTGCTGACATTACCGTCTGCAGCATCAGGGAGCCAAGGTTTACACAAAGTGCCTTTGACAGTTGATATGGTCTATTCATAAAGCTCCACCTCTCATCATCAGATTAATGACAACCATTAGAAATAAACCAGATGGCGTTGGCCTTGGTCACGTACGTTGAAGATTCTAGTATTTTCTATATTATTGATAATATTATACTGGTGTTTTATTTGTTCTCCTGCCTTTCCTTCACCTTCCAGGGGCCGGTTGGTTTCCCTGGAGACCCTGGTCCACCCGGTGAGGCCGGTGTTGCTGTACGTATTACATCATTATACAACTAATTCAACTGTAAAGATCCCACTATTACCATTACCTAGATCATGGTGATCCATCTCACATGTTCATATCTCTTCTCCCTAGGGAACTGATGGCTCTGCGGGAGAGAAAGGAGAGGATGGTGAATCTGGTCAGCCTGTAAGTTCATATGTCATAAATATCATTAACACAACAATAAGGGGACTGAAAAATCTGCTTGATTATATAACTCTGGTTTACAGTTGGCAGCACGATAGCGGGCGACTGTACGAGCGCATTACCATCACCATTAACTATTAGTCTGTCATAATGGTCTATACAAATAGCCTATCCCATTTAGCATAACCGCTAAAGCCCCTTGTGTGCTTGGCCTGTAGTAAATTCCCATAAGCTTTTATTTATGAATAAGTACCTGCAATAGAGAACATTGAATCATATAATTTACTTCTTAAGGTCTAGTACAGTATATGAGTCTGTTTATTCATTTTATAGATTTTAATTAGAAATATGAACAACAAATCAGATGATTTAAGCCTTTGTGAGGGTGTGAATTACGATACTTATTAACATTGATGGATGTAAATGGGATTTGCAAGTGCTGGGAAAATAAAAGGAAACTTTAAATGCAATAGGAATGAGGTCATGCGTGTGTGCGTGTATGTGTGTGTGTGTGTGTGTGTGTGTGTGTGTGTGTGTGTGTGTGTGGTGTGTGTGTGTGTGTGTGTGTGGTGTGTGTGTGTGTGTGTGTGTGTGTGTGTGTGTGTGTGTGTGTGTGTGTGTGTGTGTGTGTGTGTGTGTGTGTGTGTGTGTGTGTGTGTGTGTGTGTGTGTGTGTGTGTTGTGTGTGTGTGTTGTGTGTGTGTGTGGTTGGCTCATAGTAAGGTGTTATGTAAAGTTAAGTTAAAGTATCATAAAGTTTTGTCATGTCTCAGTGATGTTTAACTTTGAAAGGGAGAACATGTTTTCCCCATTCTCTGATTAACAGTGTTTCAATATAAACCATATCACACAGTTGAATAATTCTGTAAATTCCTATCCACTCTGAGTTGTATTCTCCACTTTCTAATTTTGTGTACGTCAAATATTTGGTTATGCAAACCTAAATGTGCTATGATTGCTTCCAATTAAATGAGATAATTGGGTGAAGCAGGTTCTGAGAACAGACGTGATATTTAAGACTACAGTGTGTGACTCCAAAAATAGATATCAGTTTGTCTAATGTGCAATATGCAGTCACACYTTTCCCTATTTGTAAGGATAATGGTGGTTTTGTACTCTCTATTTCAAAGAATATGACTATGTACTGTATCATGTTAATATACCTTTATACACAGCACACTGTTAATGTGCATGAAGACCCCTAACTCTCTTCTATTCTTCTACTTCTTCTTCTGTCCATCCCAGGGTCCTCCTGGTCCATCTGGTGAATCTGGTCCACCTGGTCCTCCCGGCAAGAGAGTAAGTCTAAACATCTTCATCATCATAGTCATCATCACCACCAACACACCACAGARGTCAGCATCACTGTTTGTTATATGAAATGTTATATCATACTGCAGCTTTGACCCCTATCAGATTAAACGCTTATATTGTGCGTTTAATCGTAACTCACTGATCAAGCCCCGTTTGGCCTAGATTTGATTGTGTGACTGAACCCAACTGTCCCATATCCAACACCTATTGAGATAGCTCTATGAAATATATTCATCTGATTATAAAACCAGACAATGGAATGCACTCAGTCATAGTTGATTAAACCTATAGTCCTTCTTTACTCTGAACAATAACTCCAAACTCTACAACTCAATTTCCCCCAGAGAACCTGCATGATTCATTCTCATCAAAAAGTGGGAGAGAAAAACAATGTGTGATATTTGCAGGGTCAGGGCCACTGAGCCGTCTGTACATGGAAATGAACGATATCTCAAAGCCCACTGAGCCGTCTGTACATGGAAATGAAAGATATCTCAAAGCCCATAGAGAAATGAAGGGCTTGATGTCTGAAATAGTATTTTTTTCTCAGTGAGAAATTGAAAATAGGCTTTAGGGAAAAAAAGCACAAAAAAAACGTCAAGGCCCAAAACTAATTTACCTGTGTCTAGCTGAGGGAAGAGAGATATCTCCCCTGACACACTATTGATCTAGGTTAGTTTGACTGACAGKCACAGCCAAACAAAGGCATGACACTAGTAACATTAGATTGAATGGCTGTAGTGTAGTGAGATGCCATTACACAGACAGGTCAGCCGCCGCTGACTCAGTTCACCCAGTAAAAATTGACGTTTTGGACATTTTGGTGGTCTCCAAGGCAAAGATAACGTTTTAGATTGAATTTGAAATGCTTTTCATGATCATGATGACCGAGGGCAATCATATCTGATTGTATAAAGCTACTGCCATATAAATTCCCTTCGACGTTCCCTGGGAAGTAATCAAGTGAAACATCATTTGTGGTAGGCTAATGTTAGTTGAAGGGAGCCGACATTAGTGAATCCCAAATAACGCATTAAGTTCTTTTTGTRGGGTGTTAAATTATTTCTTTAAATGAAAATTCGCAATTCTTGTCCCACATTTCTCAAATTTGCTTTCTCAAGCTATCTTCTGCAACAARGTTATGGCACAGGCCAATAGCATAAAATATGTGCATTTTACAAAAAACGGCAATTGCTTTTGCAATGTGCTTGATGGAATTTACATTCAGAGTATTTAACATCATATCAGCATATGCAGCTCCTAATGGCCAAGGGATTATGTTAYGAAAACGGCTATTTCATCATCATAGGTATTTAATCGCCTTCCCCCAAAAAGTGTAACCTAGAACGACTTCTAGGTGCAACTCCCAGGCATTCTGCTCCTCTGAATCAGTCATTTGGGGCTAGAGTTGTTTTGCATTTAACTTTGCAGGGTGTTTTTGCTTCCTCTGCAGTTTGTCCATAGCAATTTAAAATGTAGCTGAAATCTCTCTCCAGCTCCTACAGGCCCTGTCCGAAGCCATTTAGCAGCAGAGCAGTTCTTTATTTATTTGTATCTTATTTTTTTTTATCTTAAAGTGCAACTGAAGGCCATAAACTATTTATCTGATAGAAAATMGACTATTAGTCAGAAACAGTTATTMTAMTGTCAAAATGYACTACAAAGTGTAAATAGGATAATTTTATTAATAAAGTCAGTCTCGTCCAAAACAGAGTTTTGTAAGTGAGTTAGTCATGACTTACTTGAGGGTAGGGTTTTGACTTCGACATGCTCACTTGACCACTAAAACAGGATACACAGCGGCGGTGATTGCTCTCTATCCAATCTTACAGCAGAACACAGACAGTGAGACAGATCTTGCAATCAGAGCAGCGGATCTGACTTTGTTTACATAAAACGACACGTCACACATCATAGTCAAAGACGTCAAAATGAAAAACAGTTTTTATAAAAGTTATCTTAGATTTATTCGGACGTTTTTGAGGAAGTGATACTGGCTTTGTTCCTACGGTGTCTCATGGGGGACAAGCATCAGTACCTGCCATATCGAAACACACCTCCAAGACTAAAATCAAATGTTTCTTTAATGAACAACAGAGAAACACATACGGAATCAGTGACTTCAGTCGCTCTAATGCTATGGTTTTCTCTCTATAGATATTCATGGTGAAAACTATATAAACAGTGACATATCATTTACAGTTTAGAGTACTTAATTTGTTTCTAGACTGCTGCTGTATTTATGCTTCCCCTAGACAAGACAACATACACATCAGCTACAGTAGGCATTTAGACGTTTGGCAGCAGCATCCTATTCACAGACAGAAATAAACAGACACTTTTTGACCCATTGCTCACAACACATCCAGCGAGGATGAAGGGAGAGAAACAAAGCAGATGCTGCKCTGTTTGACCACATCTCTACATGGGCAATCAGTCAAAACACAAAACCCTGCTGCCATCCCCTGCTGCCCTGCTGCCATCCCCTGCCTTCCCATACTGTCTGATCAGAGAAGAATGGGCCTCTCTGTGGACTGCATGTGGTTTTGATGTGAGGACCTCTTGTGTAGTTGAAAGAGACAGCTTTAGGCCTCGGAGAGATGGCCAGAGAGAGCGATGAACTGAAAAACCTTGAAGTGATTGGAGACTATTGAGGGAGAGGTGTGCGTGTGCGTGTGTGTGTGTGTGTGTGTGCGTGCGCGTGCATGTGTGTGTGTGTGTGTGCGTGCGTGCATGCATGTGTGTGTGTATAAGGTCGTTCAGTAAGTAGTTCATTTCACAAAGCATGTCCAGTCCCGTTCAGTGAAACAGATCTTTATAAACTTGCTGGGAGATTGAGGTAGACTTTTCAAGGACATTTTATCACTAATACAGTTTTCATCAGTGTTGGATTGAATGATAATATTCTTGGGAGGAAAAACTGGAATTACTAGATATGGACTGGCTGATGGATTTCTTCATGTSCTTCTCAACACCACATTCAGGAATGACTTGTTTTAGAGTTGATACTATGGCTAGTTCAAATATTCAACCATAATCACATTATTTGCAGTATTTGATTTCACTTTGTCTTAGGTTATTTTTATTAGTACAGCCCTGTAGCCAATAGTTTGTTCAAGCAGCTTCTCCTTTCCTCATTACTCAGTTGAAGCCATTGAAATATTGCACTGCAAACACAACACTGGGTTCTTACTGGTGTGTGTGTGTGATTGATGTCAAATGGATGCATGTCACAGTAACAAATTGTTACAATTCACCTGAAATACTGACCTCTCAATGTTGTTGTTGACTCTGCACATGCACACACACATACTCTGACTAATAGACATGCACACACACACACACCCACACACATATGCGCACACCACAACAACACACTGCTGTGGGATGCTAAAGCATGTCTTCTTGTCCTCCCAGGGCCCCAGGAACTGCCGGTGCAGAGGGTAGACAAGGAGAGAAGGGCGCCAGGGTAACCTAGAAAATCAATTCAGCCTTTGCCCAGAGAGCGCCTCAGCAACTCCAGGCTCCAGCTAGCCCCCTGCTCATCACTCCCTCTCCCCCCCCCCTCATCCCCCTCCCTCATCTCCTCCCCTCATCCCCTCCCACATCCTCCTCCTCTCATCTCCCTGCTCTCTCCCCTCATCTCCTGCTCCCTCCCCTCATCTCCGTCCCCCATCTCCCTCCCTCATCTCCGTCCCCTCATCTCCTCCCCTCTCCCTCATCTCTGCATTTCCCTGCTCTCTCCCTCATCTCCCTCCCCTCTCCCCCCTCCCCTCCTCTCATCCATCTCCCTCCCTCATTTCCTCCCCTCATCTACCCCTCTCCCCTCCCCATCTCCCTCCCCTCATGTCCCTCCCCTCCCCTCATCCCCTCCCCTCACCTCCGTTGTTATCTACCTTCAGATGTTAGCCATGCCATTTTGTGAGCAGGGAATGCTCAACATAACAGTCAGCTATACTAGCATAGAATACATTCATCTGAAGCTCAAAACAGCAGAAGCTTGGCTCTTTGACAGTACACACAGCAAGGATGTCAGGTTGACAAGCAGCCTGTTATTTTACTATCTGTTGTTAGGGTTTTTAAATGAACTGTAGATCAGAAATATGAACACAAAGAGATCATGTTAACATGGTATTACTTTGTGTTCTTTTTATATTATTTTGATCAACCAAACCAGATGGAAAGGACTTGTGGACTCATGTAGAGTTATGTTATTGTGACAATCTTGTCTTCCTACAGGGTGAGTCTGGGCCGAGGGACCCCCAGGTAAAACTGGCCCAGTCGGCCACAGGGGCCTCAGGAAAGCCCGGTCCCGAGAAGGTCTGCGTGGAATCCCTGGCCCTGTTGTAAGTCCAAGATCCAACGTTCCATCATCTTTCCCTATATTCACCAATGTTTGACACACACGCACGCACACGCACGCACGCACGCACACAACCACACACACACACACACACACACACACACACACACACACACAACACACAAACACCAAAAAACAAAAAAACACACAACAACACACACACACACACACACACACACACACCACACACACACACACAACACACACCACACAGAGAGAGACCAAACAGCCCTTAAGCAGTATGACAACAGTGCTCATGGAATAATCGATAGTCCCATTTGGCTTGTACTTTATACATTTCTGTTGTTTATTCGAACACACTTTTTTTGTGGTATTCCTGCAATTAATCATAGTGCCGGGCACATGAAATCAATATGAGGCCATAAGAGTTACAGCAGGCTGTAATGCTGGGCTATAATTGGATGGCTTTCTCTCTCTCAGGGTGAACAAGGACTTCCTGGTTTCCTCTGGACAAGACGGCCCACCTGGACCTATGGTGAGCAGAGATAATGTGGCCTCCTCCTCTCTCTCTCTCTCTCTCTCTCTCTCTCTCTCTCTCTCTCTCTCTCTCTCTCTCTCTCTCTCTCTCTCTCTCTCTCTTTCTCTCTTCTTCTCTTCTCTCTTTTTTTTTTTCCCCCTTTCCTCTTTTCCCTTTTCTTTTATTGATTACCTCTCTCCTTCTCTTTCTCTCTTTCTCTCTCCTTCTCTTTCTCTCTTTCTCTACTGTGGTGTTGTAATTGATTTCTAACCCTCTTGTCTCTCTGTGATTATTAGGGACCCCCTGGTCTCCCAGGTCTGAAGGGTGACCCRGGGACCAAGGGTGAAAAGGTGAGCTCACCTCAATTTCCCATCCCAAAGAGCTTGTTGATTTGATTTCTCTGATCCCAGAAGGGGTTGGGAGTTCAACCTGTAGTGGGATGACTATGAGCATGACTATGAGCATGTCTGGGATGGGACCTAGAGCTCCRCTCACCTGAACCGTATAACCGGCTCTTCTAGAAAGATCAAACACACCATTTATTTRGGTACAGCAATACATTTGAAACAGGCTTTATCACTATGCAAATACAATAGTTTTTTATGTTACTCAGTAAATTTAAAGTGAAATTTGGAGAAACCTGATAGCCATTTTGAAAAGTAGGATCCTACTTTTCTTTCCTAGCCTTCTCTATTTGACACACAGCATTAGCTCTGCCAGTGGACTAAGGGTTTGATAGTCAGTAATGCAGCACATAGCATTGCAGTAAGGGGCTTCCCCCCCCCCAAAATGAAAGCAGGATTGACAGGGATTGGTTTAAAAGGACACAATGGGTAGCTTTTCATGTGGCTATTTGTCATGCTTTCAAATCAATGGGACTGGTTAAGGCACAAATATTTTCCAGCCATCGTTATTGTGAATATTATCCTCAGTTGCACTCACAGAGAAATTCAGAGAAATTATTTTGTAAGTCTCCCAAAAATGTTTAGGTTAAAATGCTTTCAGATTTGTACAATAATGTTCATTATTTTCAGCTGATTTGTATTTCACTTGATTGAATGGTGACTGTTATAGCAGGGTTGTAGTGATACATCGACTTAAAATGTTTTGACTKAATTTTTCCAGTCCTCATGACTCTTGTTTTGTGTGTGTGTCCTCCAGGGTCATTCAGGTCTGATTGGTTTGATTGGACCCCCTGGCGAGCAGGGAGAGAAGGGAGACAGAGGCTTGCCTGGACCCCAGGGTTCTCCTGGAGGCAAGGGCGACGGTGTAAGTGATTAATGACCTCATCTGTTTGCCATTCGTGAACGTATTTGCCCTCCACCAGGAAGTACAATGCTATTGGTCTGATTGCAGCCACCTACAGTTCACTGAGAAAGTTCTTTATAATGACACATTATCTGCTTTATATTGTGCAGCAAGCACTTCAATGCACCGTATATACTTATGCATCGAGTATACGCTCTTCCGAAATGAATACTGACTTGACTTGACCATTACTCATATACAGTACTGTAGAAATATACACGCTTTGCCTTCTTGTGGCAGGATTAGTCTTTCAAAGTGAATTATATCTGTTAAAAACGAATGTAACGCCCATTACAGGGATTCTAATGCTCTGCATTCTATGGCATTCTGTTAATATCCTATTTCTCTCCCAGCCTCATCGCAAATCAATTTTCCTATATACCAAAGCATCTTTATTTCTGGAAGTTAGAAATGTCATGTGGTACTCGAACAGGGTCAGTCCTCTAGCCTGATGAAGCTCCACATTAAGGCGCTCATCCATTTTTAAATAAACATTGCAGATTGAGTGAATATGCAATTTGAGACCCGCCGCGGCCTTTCAGCAGCCTTGCTCCGTGATTTAAAGAGATGGAATGGATTAAACATCTTCATATTGAGCCTAATGAAATTGTAATGTCCCCTTTCTCTGTCTTGGAAGAATGGTGGGGMGGGGAAACGTCTCTCCTTCTATCGGTCTCTATTTTAGGCTTGAGAAACAGGCGTRGCCGTTTGAGCTATATTTGTCACAAAAATAGCACAATGAGATAGGAAATAAACATTTTAGGACTCATTAACACGCTGCTAGAGGTTTTTAATGTTTCCCTTGCAATCTACCCCTCTTTATCCCACTGTCATCTCACTGATATCTGGTCTCTTCTTCACAGGGTATTAGTGGATCTTCAGGTCCTCTCGGTCCTCCTGGTCCTCCAGGCCTGCCTGTAAGACAGTCCCCTGCTTTCTCTGTTTTATTAATAGTATACCTTCATAGTTCAAATATCACAATAATGTTAAAACACATTCCTCTGCTATTTATTCACTGTGCGTCTTGGCTGTCTCTTCCAGGGTCCTGGAGGTCCTAAGGGATCTAAGGGTTCATCGGTAAGATCCGTTCAACCACTCTTTGTTTCAACTGGTGAAAGTTGGTGACAGTCATTTAAAGGAGTGTTATTTAGATCCAAAGTTAACGACATGCTTATATCTCCATGTTCTTTCCAGGGTCCTGCTGGTCAGAAGGGAGACACCGGTACGATCGGTCCACCTGGTCCTCCTGTGAGTATTAACATAACATTCCTTTGGCGTCCACTATAAAACCGAAAACAGGGCATTTACGTTATTAGGTGAAATTCAAAAGGGTTATTTCTAGAAAACGATCTGAAGCATACGCTGTCACACTATGGGATTCCGTACCAATATCTTCCTTCTTCCTTTCTGCTCTACAGGGTCCCCCTGGTGAGGTGATCCAGCCACTGCCCATCCAGTCTCCCAAGAAGAACCGCAGACACGCAGACATGCAGGCGGACGCGGCGGGTAACATGATGGACTACGGAGAGGGCATGGAGGACATCTTTGGTTCGCTCAACAACCTCAAACAGGACATTGAGAGGATGAAGTACCCCATGGGCACACAGAACAACCCAGCCAGGACCTGCAAAGACCTGCAGCTCGCCCACCCAGAGTTCCCTGATGGTGAGTCACAGAGAGGGGATCATGGGTAATATGCTAATGTYTTGGCTGTGATTGGCGGCCATTTTGTTGAGCTAGATAAGGACGTCTTTCGTATTTGGTATTTTATTAGGATCCCAAGGCAGCAGCTACTCTTCTTGAGGTCCAAACAGGGATAAAACATTACATCAAAGAAAACATTGTGCATTATACAAATGTACATTGCTCCATTATATTACATTACTACAATACTACCGTCTTTGACTGTTTGCTTATTTCATAGCAGTGATATTGGGGGTGTAGATTATATATTTGCAGGTAGAGTGTGTTGCTGTGGGGAATAGCACTGATAACAAGGCC
The DNA here is from genome assembly GCF_002910315.2 of Salvelinus sp. IW2-2015. Lineage (NCBI taxonomy): Eukaryota > Metazoa > Chordata > Actinopteri > Salmoniformes > Salmonidae > Salvelinus > Salvelinus sp. IW2-2015. The sequence goes on from NC_036854.1 coordinate 37,397,662, forward strand.
TCATTGGAATTATACTTAACATTCAACAGACTGTCCATAATTGATACAAAGAAATGTCAGGTCCTTCTTTGACCTTTTTAAAGTTATTTCTAACTTTTTATCTCCTTAAGATAATAATAAAATAGTATAGTGGCTGCATAACATGTAGTGGCATGATGTCCAGCAGCATTTACGTCATCTTTCATCTTCCATGATTTAAACACATGGATGTCATAGCGCAGTTTAACCCTATCAGTACCGAGACCCCGGCAAAAATCGGCTTTTCATTTGTCTGACTTTCAATTATCTGAATGTCCTGCCCTTATATTTAGCCTCAGAATGAAGTAAGTAGTTMACCATTTTATTTTCAGGACAACCAGGACTACAAGTAGAACACAAAACTATTTGACGTAAACAGTTGCATTCATSAGTTTCATTGACAAATGTCAATAAAAAAAATAGCTCAAACCATTCAGACTCTARAGACGTTTTTGTATAAAGACCTGGCCCTGGGACCCTTCAGGATCCGCCCTTGTCTCACAAACACAGCTCTAGCTCAGCCCCCGTTGTTCACACAGACCAATGGTTGGTACCAACGGATGCAGAAGTAATAGACGAATCCAATGATACAACCCAGTCTGTAGCGCTAACACATCATTTTTAAAGGGGTTAGAAGTCCAAATAACGCCGGCATCGTGGTGGGACGTGTTGGGTCTCAAGTTAAACGTGTTTGGTTTTGAAATGTTTCGTTTTGAGTTCTTGGTAAAGTCGTAGGAACTAGAGAGAACTAAAGATTCATGTATTTAATTGATTCATTGGGTTTTTCCACAGGCGAGTACTGGATAGATCCTAACCAGGGATGCTCAGGGGACTCCTTCTCGGTCTACTGTAACTTCACAGCTGGAGGAGAGACCTGTATCTACCCAGATAGGAAGTCCAGCGGAGTGAGTAGCATTTTATTTCCCCCAAGAGGCCTGCACATGCTGTACTGTCAAGTAAAGCATGGAGTCAAGCTATAGTCTTGTTCAATTCTGGATAATGTTCTGATGTTTTCATTCATATGCTAGTCAGGGCTGTGAGACTGGGAGATGCATGTTTGGTGATGTTTCCTGGGTTCACTGCTTGGCCATTAACTTCTAACTTTCAAAAATACCCATTTGATCTTGTTTTGTGATGGTCTTGTGAATTTGTTGTTTACATTCATACCATATTCTCTGTGAATTGTACAAATGTAAAGACATGAAGAAAATAGATGCATTAAACTCAAAGGTTGGAATTGACATTTGTAATTGTCAAGACATACAGTATAGACATAAACTGTATACAAACAGAAACAAACTGATATACACATACTTAGGTATCAAATAATGACTATACTTTAGTGATTCTKCCGTACGTTAAGATCTGAGGGATGGGGTATCTAGCTGCATATTGTACTTAACATTTGATGGATCACAACAAAACGGGATTCCAGGAACCAGTTGTATTCAGTGTTCTTGTCAATACCTATGTGCTTCATTTGTTTGGCTCCACAGGTCAGAATATCTTCATGGCCCAAAGAAATACCAGGGTCGTGGTTCAGTGAATTTAAGCGGGGTAAACTAGTAAGTGCACCCTCGATTCCACGCTATCATCCTGCGCCACTCTCCTCACAAAATAATTGTCTCCTCTCCACAATACTAAACTAAAAGGATTTCTCAGGCTCCCACTCTGCAATGTCCCTGTCTTCTGTCTCTCAGTACAGAGGCTCTTCAGAAGTGGCCGTTAGGCCACAAATAGACAAGATTACAAGAGTGTCTCTGGAAGTGACCCCWCATTGCTAGCCACAAAGGGATCGAGACCTCTCATATAAGAACTCTCATCAGCCCCTTCAGACCCATCACAGTCACATTTCATACACTTTGGGAATGATGAAGGAGGCTTAAGGATGAGGAGGAAAATGCTCTATCACTTTAAGACTCAATTTGGCCGTGGTCTGAGAGAGAGAGATTGTATAACTGATGCTGACAAGATGTTTGATAACAACTCTTGYGATGGAACACTTCTAATCAGTACATTGTATCCAATCCCATGCTTCAATTTCTGACCTCTAAATCTATTTTCTGTTTTCTCTCACTTCCTCCAATAAACAGTTGTCATACGTTGACGCAGCCGGCAACACAATAAACGAGGTTCAGATGACCTTCCTGAAACTACTGACTGCCTCGGCCAGGCAGAACTTCACCTATAACTGCCATCAGTCTGTGGTGTGGCACGACGAGACCACCGACAGCTATGACAAGGTGCTGCGATTCCTAGGATCCAACGACGAGGAGATATCCTATGACAACAACCCCTACATCAGGGCCCTCACAGACGGATGCGCGGTAAGGGCTGCCTCTCAATACTTCCTGTCTCTAGTGGTGATAGTTCAAGCACTTTTACGAAAGTCTCTGGAATCTTGCAACCCTATAGTTGGCGCTTATGTAAATGCCCCATTGATTGTTTTGTTGGACTTGTTTGCTAGCTCCAATGAGGTTGTAATTGACTGAAAGCACACTGTCTAATGTTTTTTTCCCCCATTGTCTCTATACAGACGAGGAAGGGCTACGGAAAGACTGTGATAGAGATTAATACTCCCAAAATCGATCAGGTTCCCATCATAGATGTCATGTTGTATGACTTTGGAGATGCCAGCCAGAAGTTTGGATTTGAAGTGGGTCCAGTCTGCTTCCTTGGCTAACTAAAAAACAAAAAAACTTGGCAGGGTCAGAAAGAAAGTCAAGACATTTTGGATACCACCCAGCCCCCCCACCCTTTTCCATGCCACATGCAAGTTTTGAATAAAAAAATGGTGTAGCGAACATGTCTTGCCATGTATGTATGTATTACCTAGAAAAATACTTGTTGCCCTTGTAGGGCTAGAATCACATGACTTAAAACTGTTATGGAGCAAAGGTGAAGGACATTTGAAGGCGTGGCAGGGAAGGGGAAACAGGAGAAGAACGAGGGAGGTCGAAAGGAGAGAGACACCTCTTTTCTGGATTCTCCAGGTGCTGTACAAAAAAAATGACTACAATGGTGCTTGTTCAAACAACAAAATAAAGAGGTGCTAAGAAAGAAGGTGTATTTTGATAATYAAAAAAACTGTAATTATTATTTTGTACAATCTGTTATTTCTGAATCCACTTTCAAAACTTGCATGTGTATCAGAATCGCATCTGGCTCTTAATTTCAATGTTCGTAACAAAAGATATATATAAGTTAAATAAATAAATAAAGACAGACAGAGAGAAAMAAATAATTAWGATATTTTGTTGATGAATAAATACTGTGTACCTGTTATGAAGCAAATAAAATGAGTATTCAAACGATTCCCTATTTCTAATGATAATGCATCCCCTTTGTATATATTGACCATCCAAAGCTCTAGGTTATTTGCAGTTTTGCCCTTCAAGACCATAGGTAAAACAACTGGAAACATCTCACCAGCACACATATAGCAACATATCCCACTAATGTTGTGAACCTGTGCTTGTATTAAGCAATCATGGAATTCATTCTTCTTTTTATTTAAGTATTTTTGTTTTGATTTGTTTAAAAAAAAAATCTGTCAGTTTTTCTTTTTGGTCGTATACCTCAAACTTTCTTGATAACCATAAGATCCATGGATGTTATGCCCTGTATATATCTTGGTTAAACAATTAAGTTTATATATTTTGGGTGGGGAATTTTTTAAGAAAGACATACTTATCGGTTACACATCTTCTGTTCAGATCCTTCTGTGAATACAATGATAAGTCCTTAAGGTGACCCATTTTTGTTACTAAAATGAGAAAATGTTTTAATGTGCTTTTAATGGTTCATTTAAAATATTAAAACTGGATTCTAAACAACAGTGAAATGGAATGTCTGCATTGTTTGTTTTACGTTTTATTTTGTAAAAGAGAGAGGACTTATGATGTGGCATCAATTTACTACTATAAATTGTATTGTTGTCAAAAGCACGTCCCCGTATTACAGTGCATTCAGAAAGTATTCAGACCKCTTCACCTTTTCCACATGATGTTACGTTACAGCCTTATTCTAAAATGGATTAKATTGTTTTCTTCCCTCACCAATCTACACACAATACCCCATAATGACAAAGCAAAAACAGGTTTTCAGACATTTTTGCAAATGTATTACAAAAATAATTGAAGCATCACATTTACATAAGTATTCAGACCCTTCACTTAGTACTTTGTTGAAGCACCTTTGGCAGCGATTACAGCGTCGAGTCTTCTTTGGTATAATGCTACAAGCTTGGCACACCTGTATTTGGGGAGTTTCTCCCATTTTTCTCTGCAGATCCTCTCAAGGTCTGTCAGGTTGGATGGGGAGCGTCGCRGTAAAGTTATTTTCAGATCTCCAGAGATGTTTGATCYGTTTCAAATCCGGSGTCTGGCRGGGCCACTCAAGGACATTCAGAYACTTGTCCRGAAGCCACTCCTGTATTGTCTTGGCTGTGTGCTTAGGGTTGTTGTCCTGTCGGAAGGTGAACCTTCYCCCCAGTCTGAGGTCCTGAGCYCTCTGSAGCAGGTTTTCATCAATGATGTACTTTGCTCATTCATCTGTCTCTCGATCCTGATTAGTCTCCCAGTCCCAGTTGCTGAAAAAAATTCCCCACAGCATGATGCTGCCACCACCATGCTTCACTGTAGGGATGGTGCCAGGTTTCCTCCAGACGTGATGCTTGGCATTCAGGCCAAAGAGTTGAATCTTGTTTTCAAGTCCTTTAGGTCCCTTTTGGCAAACTCCAAGRGGGCTGTCATATGCCATTTACTGAGGAATGGCTTCCGTCTGGCCACTCTACCATAAAGGCCTGATTGATGGAGTGCTGCAGAGATGTTTGTCCTTCTGGTAGGTTCTCCCATCTCCACAGACGAACTCTGGAGCTCTGTCAGAGTCACCATTGAGTTCTTGGTCACCTCCCTGACCAAGGCCCTTCTCCCCCGATTGCTCAGTTTGGCTAGATGGCCAGCTCTAGGAAGAGTCTTTGTGGTTCCAAACGTCTTCCATTTAAGAATGATGGATGCCACTGTGTTCTTGGTGACCTTCAATGCTGCAGACATTTTTTGGTACCCTTCCCCAGATCTGTACCTCAGAGGTCTATGGACAATTTATTTGACCTCGTGGCTTGGTTTTTGCTCTGACATGCACTGTCAACTATGGGAACTTTTATAGACTTGTGTGTGCCTTTCCAAATCATGTCCAATCAATTGAATTTACCTCAGGTGGACTCCAATCAAGTTGTAGAAACATCTCAAGGATGGTCAATGGAAACAGGTTGCACCTGAGCTCAATTTCGAGTCTCATAGCAACGGGTCTGAATACTTATGTAAATAAGGTATTTCATTTATTTTATTTTTTATACGTTATCAAACATTTCTAAAAAACAGTTTTTCGCTTTGTCATTATCGTGTATTGTGTGTAGATTGATGAGGATATTTTTTTATTTAATCCATTTTAGAATAAGGCTGTAACATAACAAAATGTGGAAAAAGTCAACTGGCCTGAATACTTCCCGAATGCACTGTATACAGTATGGAGGTTGTGTGAATCTTCAAAGTCAATTGCCAACAGAAGGTTATTTCTATCCTAAACAATTTGTCTCTCTTTGAACAATACTGACAATACTTTTCAAGGCTATAGTTTTCCGGTAAAAAATATTGCCAAATTAAAMAAACGTTTGATAACATCTACATGATGAGTTCAATAAGACGTTTTATRTTTATTGAGTTCAATAAGATTACCACAAGACGCGATCAAGACCTATGGGATGGACACCTTATTGGAGAAACAAGAAACTGTCCACAAAAGTTTGAATGCTATCGATTTCACAGTGAGATTAAGGAAGTCAGAACTTTGCATGTTGATTTCAATTGTTGTTGTAAATCCAGGATCTCATTAGTATGTTAATTAAGCCTTTCCAAAATCTTAATTTGATTATCTAAGGAAARCGATGCGCACAAGGATTTGAATCAACTTCAATTTAAATCAATGTCTATGCCCCACTTTTTGTTGACTTTCTGAGGGTGTTTGTATGAGTTCAACAGACATTTTATGTCATGCTCTTGCTTGGCTATGGATTTGGATGCCATCCAAAGAACGGATCACTTTGAAATAGTTTTGGACAAGAAAAAAATGATATTGATTATATGATGAATCGAGACATTTTATAACTGTCGTAAAAGTAAAGTGAAAAATGGCTTCTTCTAAATTGTTGATTTTCCCTGAGGAATTCCTAGTAGACTATATACTGTATTAGACGACATGCAATCAGTCTCTTCAGATAACAAGTTTAGTTTCAGCGTAACACAGTCGGTACTCCGCTGTGTTTCCATAGCTAGTGGAGTCTGTGTTTTTATTTCTATCCAGATGACATTGCATCTTTCTGTAGTGATTTCTACATGCTTCTAATGCATCCTTCCCTGTATGAGTTCTGTTATCGAATGGAGCAGGGAGTTGTTCAGAAACCAACTTAATTGCGAAAAGGATATTGGACAATTATACCAGGGGTGTTTTGTATCATCACTGCTTGTAAACWTGATTGAAAACTGATCTGATTTGAATGAAAACCAATGAAAACGTTCTCTTAGACTGGTTTCCTTCATCAGTGGGGTTAGGAGATCAAACCACCTTACGCCAATCGATGGGGGAAAAACGGTGTAGTTTAGATTTGACTCGACAGGGTGGCATCTCAAAAACAAGAAAAGAGAAAATTAATCAAACAACGAATTCATCTTCATGATTTCTGTCACCACTTGAGACCCCCCCAAAAATTCAATTRCACATGAAACGAGAAATATAAACTTTTTTCTACCACAAAGAAAGCAGAGAGAAACACATTAATTGACAAGTCTGTCCAGAAGTAACAAAGAATGTCTTCCTTCTCTTCTTCTTGGAGCTGGGTCTTTGTAGAGAGAACCAAAGGGAATATCCATTGGAGGGGGGATACTAAAAACCAGGACACGCTCTCTCTCTCCGCGGCATTCTGAAGAGAAAAACTCTGTTCCATACCACTTCTTTTATGAAAGATTGTGTTTGTCAGAAACACATGGGGCGTGCCAAGCACGCAAAGCCCTGTTCTGAACAACAGACAGTGAAACAGAAGCAATATTTTTTTTTTCAGAGATAAAACTGAGTCAGTTCTGGACAGAGAGAACTAAGAGACAGACAGCCAGTTGTGAAGCTTTGAAAACCATAATATTAGGCTACCTCTTTTCTTTCTTCTCTGTGCTGACATAATATTTTTAAGTACATTCTTTTGGCTAATAGATTAGGGTTTTTCCAATTCCTTCATTCCTTCTTTACTTCTTTCCTCTATTCTGTCTGTTCGGTCTTCTAGTGATGAGTGACCTCTGATCTGACAAGACTAGARGGACGACAGCAAAATGGTGCAAATTCCAGTGAAAGATTTTCACCGTGGTACTTTCACACACAAGTCCATCCCTGTTAACCTTAGAGAGGGGAAACAATGGCGCGTTTTAACAGTGTGCAGACATGACTTAGGTCTAAATGAGTTCCAGAACATAAAGTATAACTACAGAGTCATTGTGGTGTTTTCGCAGAGCCTATGTGTGTAATTACCTAGACTGCCCAGCGATACACATGAACAGTTTCTCCTACAGTAATACACCCAGTTGCCCTGAGATCGAAAAGAAGCCATAAAAAAGCCAGTTTTGTGTACTTGCCAGACAGTATTTCACTTCACCTCCTGAGGGAGAATGGGAAAACATCAGGAGGCATTTCAGGGATCACACTATCATCACAGTCACAGTGGGCCTGGTGTCTGACAAAGGTACTCAYCAGGGAGAGACTAAATGGGGACTCAAGACCCAGACATTTAGACTTATAATATTCTCAACCCCCGAGGCAGATACACCCCTGCTATGAATCACGTCTCCCCCCTCTAATCCCCCTGTCCATTTTTGACAAGAATGGCATAAGATACACCAGAAACCTTCAGATTTTCTTTTGGAAAACTTAACAAATTGACAAATTTTGACAAACTGACAAATTGTTCATCATGTCGGTGGAATCACAAGCTTCCTGCCTCTCCACTAGTGCCTCAGATAAGCCTTGTTCTACAGATGCCARGGTAATGTCCATTGAAACCAGCATCTATCCTAGCACCCATCTTCCATTAATCTCTATGACTTTGGGAGACAAAGATTGAAACCATCTGTTCTATTTGGGGCAGAATGTAGAGGGAACAGATCCAAATAGCAGATGCCTAACTTAAATCACCAGATGTACACTTGATATTTACCTCTCTGGCCCATCTCCCTCCCCCCAGCCCAAAACACTATGTTACCCATGTAGAAAACTAGCTTGGTCTGTACAAATATTGCGACAGGAGAAATTACTTTAGGTTTGATTATGGCTCTCAKTCCTACCTCTGGGAAACTGAGATGGGGAATCTCTGTCAGGTTCGATACAAAAAAAAATGATTATTTTCCATAGGCCTATTTGACTGTTTCTGACTGAAAATACTGCTAGCTAGTTGTGTTTTTGAAGTGAAGTAAGCAGTGGAGGCTCCTCAGAGGAGGAAGGGGAGAACCATCCTCCTCAGTGAATTTTATAGAAATGAAAATGGTAAAACATTAAAAAAGTTATCATTTTTAGATAAAACTATACTAAATATAATCATGTCACCAAATAATTGATTAAAACACACTATTTTGCAAAGAAGMTCTACAGTAGCCTCAACAGCATTCTGTAGGGTAGCACTATGGTGTAGCAGGAGGACAGCTAGCTTCTGTCCTCCTCTGTGTACATTGACTTAAATACAAAACCTAGGAGGCTCATGATTCTTACACAGTAATTATGACAACTTCTAGAGYATGTCTTCCAACCGATCAGAACTCTTGCAGCATGAACTGARATGTTGTCCACCCAATCAAAGGATCAGATAATTAATCTAGTACTGACAGCATGAACTACAGCTAGCTAGCACTGCAGTGTATAACATGTGGTGAGTAGGTGACTCAAAGAGAGAGAAAGACAATAGTTGAACAGTTTTGAACGAATACATTTCTTCCAAAATGAAGGAGAAACAAGAGAGAAATATATATAAAGATTGTATTATTTTAACTCTCAGTTTCACTTAGCTAGCAAATGGAGCTAGATAGTTTAGCCTACTGAAACACCCTGCTCTCAAACAGAGGGATGCTATGTTAGCTAGCTGGGTATGACTATCCAACAGAACACTGGAACTCTTCCAAGTCAAGGTAAGCTTTTGGTTTTACACATGTATTGGCACCGGGGTCCGCCAGTGTAATTGCTTACTGACTGTACACTGTAACGTTTCTGCATGATTGTAGAGGGTTTACTAACTAGTTCTATTAGTTATGCTGACTATGAAGTTAAGCTATGGTGACAACGATGTAYGTTGTGTGTAGAGGTTTGGCTTGGAAAGTTTTTTTCGCCTGGTCACATACAGCTGATGTGTTGTGCATTGACGTCCACAAGCAAAGGGAAGAGGTGAGAGGAGGAGAACCCATGGATGCGAGAAGGAATACAACTTGGCTGCGTGTTTACGCTTGATCAGGGGTGTATTCATTCTGCCCATTCTATTTTTAAAAAAAATCTTAAACGGAAGCAAACGGAACAAAACAGGGATAAACATATTTGATTTGGCCCAATCGAAACTCTTGTTTGCAACTGTTGGACAGCTAGATATATCAGCTAGAATAATGCAGGCAGGAGCGTGCAAGGCGGTATTGAATGTCACTGTCTGTCCACATTTGTCTCTCGACCTGTGTTCACCTACAGTACGTTGTAAACTTTCATTCATAGGCTAGGTTGTAGCAACCTCATGATGGGTATAGGGAAAATTCGAGTGTCATGTAGTAGCCCAACCCTATTGCCGTTACATTGAACTGGGTGAATGGAATATGAATGACAGTCATCCAATATGCTGTAATAGAAATAAGGCCATGCTCATTAAAGAAATCGTCCTCCGGCACTGACCGCAACTGGAAGTAAGGTTGGTGTGAGCTAACACACTAACCTTGCAGCATATATTGTAGTTTGATATTCCAGAAGTGGTTCATATTGATCATGGTCTTTTTCTGTTCCTCTGAAGTGTCACTGTACTTTACCTCAGTGGAAAGAAAGGTGGACATGTCCTGGTCGATGTTTCTTATTACTGTTTGTGTGTGTGTGTGTGTGTGTGTGTGTGTGTGTGTGTGTGTGTGTGTGTGTGTGTGTGTTGTGTGTGTGTGTGTGTGTGTGTGTGTGTGTGTGTGTGTGTGTGTGTGTGTGTGTGTGTGTGTGTGTGTGTGTGTGTGTGTGTGTGTGGTGTGTGTGGTGTTGTGTGTGTGTTGTGTGTGTGTGTGTGTGTGTGTGTGTGTGTGTGTGTAAGGGGGATAGATGATGAAATATGGCCACATTTCCACAGATCAGGACATTCTTTTATCAACTATTTTCACTTTTTATCCTCAAAGGTTGCTATATTGTCTTCTTTCATGCTTCCTCTTTAAACAATATCCTCTCTTAAGTTAAACTTTGAGGACGTTCTTTCTCTCACAGTAGGTTAGCCAAGGGAAAACACGTGGAGCTACTGAAGGGAAGGACTTCAGGAATCAAAGCTCAGTCAAGTTGTCAAGGTCTCAGAGACAGTAAAGTCCCTGTGATGAATTCAACTAAACATTCATGCTGGCTGATCAGAAGCATCATCTTCAGCATTGTCGTGGCAGCACGATCAAACAGCAACACTTATACTATGCTACCCTGCTGTTTGTGAGTGCAGGTGTAACGTAGCTAAATGATCATCAGGGATGTGTTCCGTTTCACTTATGGTGACATTTTAAAGCTGATTAACATACTTCCACTATTTTCTCCATGTACAGTTGTTTGCTACTCTCAGGGGACATGTAACTACAGCCTTTATAAATTATTCGATGTAGGTATTGACATTCTTCTCATTGGCATCCTCCTCCACATGAAGTACATAAGGTCCCATTCCATCCCAGTCTGTGGTTGTTTTCCTGACTCCTCGGGTTGGACTTCAAGGGTAACTTTAAACAAGACGGGAGAGTTGATCAGAGAGGCAGACGAAGCGATGCTGAACAAGCCCCGAGGCACACGCCAAGGTTTCCCACTTTTCCTGTCAGAAACCTGAGAGACTGTCAACACGGCCGCTCCACCGGGACCGCTAACAAAGGTCCCYACGCCGTCACTTCAAAGACACACTCTCATTTAAATAAGTTCAATCGGCCCTGTTGCTTCACCAACCCAGCCCCKACTCCCCACCACCACCCCAGTCGTTATGTGAGGTAAAGTGTGTATCCAGCACCGTATCTGAGCCGTATCGCGATGAATCACACTCAGAACAACAGGCTCCCTGACCTCCCTACTAATGACTCCAGAGAAAGTGAGAGAGAACGAGGGAGAGAGAGCGAATGGGGAAGCCAGTGCCTTCTTTAAAACTGCAGGTGAAGGAAAAGTGTGGTAATTGTGTTTACCAGCCAAGGACAGAGCTATTGCTGGGATGCCGTGAGCAGGAAAGAGGACAACAGAACAAATAGATAGTGTACCACACTACATGGACCCAATAACATGAAGATAAATAAAGAGGAGCATTCTGGAACCCAAACGGTATCTGAAAAATGTGAAGAGACCTTAGAATCGAGGGACAAGAGTACTGAGTAATTAGTTTGAAGTGGTTTTTAACCAAAGACATAATTAGATAAAGTGATATTTAATTACAACTAGTCCTCAAACTAAAAACTAAAAACCCAGAATCTAAGTGTCTTTTTTCAAATTTCTTTCCCACATGTTACATTATTCCAAGGCTTTTTGAAGGCTTGAAAGCCCTGACAACAAAACAATCTGCCAAGAAGAATTGCAACTATAATGATATAATATTTTCAATATACTTCTCTTTCTCAAAATAAGCATGCCTTTTAATACAAGGTAAAACAGAGAGCAGTTTGTGATAATGGATTGTACTATTTTTATGGAGCTAAACCTACGACGCCCACTACTGTGTGTGTGTAGGAGAAGTGCAGAGTGGTTTTACAAGGGTCCCAACCCTGTTGCAAACCCTGCCTCTCTCGGAACGGCTTGTAATTGATTCTATCAATTATTAATTCCATGGAAATCGTGTGTTTAGATGGGTGGGCAATTACCTATGTGTGTGTGTGTGTGTGTGTGTGTGTGTGTGTGTGTGTGTGTGTGTGTGGTGGTGTGTGTGTGTGTGGTGTGTTGTGTGTGTGTGTGTGTGTGTGTGTGTGTGGTGTTGTGTGTGTGTGGTGTGAGAGAGAGAGGAGGAGAGAGCGAGGAGAGCTTGAGACAAAAAATTGAGTTTACAGAAATTAGCATACCTGGTATTTTGCAGTTATCATAGTCTATAGCTCAGAAAATATAAGGTTGTCCTTACTTGAAAACACCATCATATATGACAGCCAGGACAGGTGTTAAAATGTCTGGTCCCATCCACAAGGGGTATAGTGCGTACAGTACAGTAAAGCACAGTTATATTACAGCACTCACTCCTGCATTCCTTGGAGTGTCTCCTGCTTAGCACATGATTGAGTCATACAGGATCTTGGAATCCCCAGGACACCCATTAAAGGGGCATGTAGTAATATTGGCATCACCTTCCTTCTTTACTTCTATCTTCTCTTCCTCACCTCAGCGCGGTGCAGGGTAATACGATTAGTTTGTGATGGGCCCATATATCCTAGACGTAGTTATGTCAGAGCAGGCGAATAGGAGGAGTGAAAAATCAATTCTGTGTTTAGTAGACGCGATGTGACTGGAATGCAGCAGTGTTTTTATGTATATGACGTGATTGCAGACTCTGAATCTATCTCTCCCATTCACATGTGCAGTGTGCAGTGACAGCTACAGTGCATTCAGAAAGTATTCACACCCCTTGACTTTTTCCACATTTTGTTGTGTTACAAGGTGGGATGAAAATTGATTGCATTGTKATTTTTTGTCAATGATTTACACAAAATACTCTGTAATGTCAAAGTGGAAGAGAAATTTTAACGTTTATTTAAAAATGATGGAAAAATAAAACAATATATCTTGATTAGATAAGTATTCAACTCCCTATGTCACTGATTACAGCTGTGAATATTTATGTGTAAGTCTCTAAGAGCTTTGCACACCTGGATTGCACAATATTTGCCCATTATTCTTTWAAAAAATCTTCYAGCTCTGTCAAGTTGGTTGTTGATCATTGCTAGACAGCCATTTTCAAATCTTGCCATAGATTTTCAAGCCGATTTCAGTCAAAACTMTAACTAGACCACTCAGGGAACATTCAATGTCATCTTGGTAAGCAACTCCAGTGTATATTTGACCTTGTGTTTTAGGTCATTGTACTGCTGAATGGTGAATTTGTCTTCCAGTGTCTGTTGGGAAGCAGACTGAACAAAGTTTTCCTCTAGGATTTTCCCTGTGCTAAGCTCTATTCTGTTTCTTTTTACCCTAAAAACTCCCTAGTCCTAGCTGATGACAAGCTTACCCATAACACGATGCTGCCACCACCTTACTTGAAAATATGAAGAGTGGTACTCAGCGATGTGTTGTGTTGGATTTGCCCCAAACATAACGTTTTGTATTCAGGACAAAAGTTAATTTCTTTGCCACAGTTTCTGCGGTATTACTTTAGTGCCTTATTGCAAACAGGATGCATGTTTTGGAATATTTTTATTCTGTACAGGCTTCTTTCACTCTGTTATTTATGTTAGTATTGTGGAGTAACTACAATGTTGCTGATCCATCCTCAGTTTTCTCCTATCACAGCCATTAAACTCTGTAACTGTTTTAAAATCACCATTGGCCTCATGGTGAAATATCTGCGGATTCCTTTGTCRCCGGCATCTGAGTTAGGAAGGACGCTTGTATCTTTGAAGTGACTGGGTGTATTGATACACCATCCAAAGTGTAGCTGTCACGCCCTGACCTTAGAGAGCCTTTTTATTTCTCTATTTGGTTAGGRCAGGGTGTGATTTGGGTGGGCATTCTAYTTTTTCTATTTCTTTGTTGGCCGGGTACGGTTCCCAAACAGAGGCAGCCGTCTATCGTTGTCTCTGATTGGGGATCATACTTAGGCAGCCTTTTCCACCTTTAGTTTGTGGGATCTTGATTTTGTATAGTTGCTGTGTAGCCTGCAGAACTTTACGTTCGTTTTGTATTTTGTTGTTTTTGGGTGTTCATTTTAATGAAAGTAAGATGTTCGCCTACCACGCTGTACCTTGGTCTCCTCATTCAAACGACGAGCGTAACAGTTGCTAATAACTGCACCATGCTAAAAGGGATATTCAATGTCAGCTTTTTTTTTTACCCATCTACCAATAGGTGCCATTCTTTGCGAACCACTGGAAAACCTCCCTGGTCTTTGTAGTTATATCTGTGTTTAAAATTCACTGCTCCACCGAGGGACCTTGCAGATAATTGTGTGTGTGGAGCACAGAGATGGGGCGGTCATTTAAAATTAAACGCAATTTATTAGTGACTTGTTAAGCACATTTCTACTCCTGAACTTATTTAGTCTTGACATAACAAAGGGGTTAAATACTTATTGACTTAGATCAGTGACACAAAATCAGAATTTTATCAATTTTAAATGATGTCTGTAACACAACAAAATGTGGAACAAGTCAAGGGTCGTGAATACTTTCTGAAGGTCCTGTATATAACTATCTGAGGTGGAGAATTAGAAAGTCTTCACCGAGAGAACCCCCCCCCCCCTGGACAGAAGACGGAGCACATCTTGCTCACATTTCCATTTTAATATGACGACAAATTTCCTTATGAAGGCTAGCGGTGAGTGGGGTCATGGCTACCTGATGCACACAGTACATATTTATTATTATTATTATATCATTATTTCAATTGTACATTTACATTTTAGTCATTTAGCAGATGCTCTTATCCAGAGAGACTTAGAGTCAGTGGATTCATCTTAAGATAGCTAGGGGGGACAACCACATATCTTAGGCATAGCAAGTACATTTTTCCTCAATAAAGTAGCTATTAGCAAAGTCAGTGCTAGTAGGAATAAAATGTACACATGAAAGAACTGCGAGGCACTGGATGCCTCAACAGTTAAGATGCACAGGAGGTGGAATCAGTGGAATGGTATCAAATACATCAAACGTATGATTTCCATTCGTTTTGATCCATTCCCTCCGTTTCAGCCATTATTATGAGCCGTCCTCCCTTCAATAGCCTCCACTGTTAAGATGAATTGGCCATTACAGAGTATGTGACCCTAAGCTGGCAAAGTTGACATTTTCATGACATGTTTAAGGGATCATTTGAGCCTTGTGTGGGTGGGTGACAGAAGTGGATGGTCACTCTCCTGCAGAAAGGGCTTTTTGTGAAGAGGACCTGACTTGAGCTTCAACACACGCGCACACAGGCACGCACACACACACATGCACACTAACACACACACACACACACATGCACACTAACACACACACACACACACACACACACACCACACACCACCACACAGACACATGACACGTACAACACACACACAGACACCACAGAGACAGACTCTCTACATGCACTCGCAAATACACACGACACACGCATACACACACGCGGCACCAGACACCACAACACCAGACTTTGTACTAATGAAAACACACAGGTGCAGACTCTCTCATGCACTCCAAATCACATGCACATACTCAGCACTGTGCACCACATACCACACACACACACCAGAACTTTGTACTAATGAGAAACCCCAAGTGCACCTTATCAAGAGAGCTACTATGCATTGTGTGTAGGCATAGAGAGAAGAAGGGAGGAGAGAGAGACAGTAGAAAACAAAAGGAGGGATGATGAGTCAGTGTCCCTTACTAAGTTGTGGTGAAGGCAGTCTCAGTGGGAAGGTACAGCAGTACTGTTTTTACATTAGCCTAGATTGGGACTATAGTACTGTTCGGTATCCAGTGTTGAAGAGGGTTGGCCGGTGGAACAAAAGATGTATGCCATATGATAGGGAGAGCGGGGGCATTTGTTATCACTTTTAATCTGTACTCTTATTGCTCAGAGACCACTTAACTAGGCAAGTCATTTCAATATTAAACTACGGTTCAAAAGTTTGGGTCACTTAGAAATTTCCTCGTTTTTGAAAAGAAAGCAAAACATTTTTGTCCATTAAAATACACATAAATTGATCTGACATGCAGTGTAGAACCTTGTTAATGTTGTAAATGACTATTGTAGCTGGAAAGGCAGATTTTTAATGGAATATCTACATATGCGTACAGAGAGCCCATTATCAGCAACCATCACTCCTGTGTGCCAATGGCACGTTTGTGTTAGCTAATTAAAGTTTATCATTTTTAATAGGCTAATTGATCATTAGAAAACCTTTTGCAATTATGTTAGCACGCTGAAAACTTGTTGTCTGATTAAAGAAGCAATAAAACTGTCCTTCTTAGACTAGTTGAGTATCTGGAGCATCGCATTTGTGGGTTCGATTACAGGCTCAAAATGGCCAGAAACAAATAACTTTCTTCTGAAACTCGCCAGTCTATTCTTGTTCTGAAGAATTAAGGCTATTCCATGTGAGAAATTGCGAAAACTGAAGATCTCGTACAACGCTGTTTGTACTACTCCCTCACAGAACAGCGCAAACTGGCTCTAACCAGAATAGAAAGAGGAGTGGGAGGCCCCGGTGCACAACTGAGCAAGAGGACAAGTACAGGTTTCATTAAATAGTAACCCAAAACACAGTCTCAACTTAGCAGTGAAGAGCGGCACTCCGGGATCCTTTTAGGCAGAGTTTCAAAAAAAATACATATCTTTAGATTGGCAACAAAATAAAAGATTAAGCTGGGCAAAGAAACAGACACTGGCTAGAGAACTCGCCTAGAAGCCAGCATCCCGTAGTCACTCTTCACTGTTTGACGTTGAGACTGGAGTTTTGAGGATACTATTTTAATGAAGCTTGCCATTGAGGACTTGTGAGGCGTCTGTATCTCAAACTAAGATACTCTAATGCAAGAGGGGACCAAGTCATTGCTTTACAAGTCTACGAGTAAGTCTCAAGTTCTTAGCACTCAAGTCCAAGTCCCAAGTCAAGACAGACAGGTCGG
>NC_036854.1:37419229-37425375 GCF_002910315.2 Salvelinus sp. IW2-2015
TGTAGATATTTCAAAACTGTGCTTGGCGTACTTAGAGAACTATTCGCGTGCGTTTTTGAAGAAGAGAAACAAAACATTCTTTGGTCCATTAAAATCAACATCAAATTGATCTGACATGCAGTGTAGACATTGTTATTATGTGTAAATGACTATTGTAGCTGGAAAAGGCAGATTTTTAATGGAAATATCTACATATGCGTACAGAGGCCATTATCAGCAACCATCACTCCTGTGTGCCAATGGCACGTTGTGTTAGCTAATTAAAGTTTAATTTAATAGGCTAATTGATCATTAGAAAACCTTTTGCAATTATGTTAGCACAGCTAAAACTGTTGTCATGATTTAAAGAAGCAATAAAACTGTCCTTCTTTAGACTAGTTGAGTATCTGGAGCATCAGCATTTGTGGGTTCGATTACAGGCTAAAATGGCCAGAAACAAATAACTTTCTTCTGAAACTCGCCAGTCTATTCTTGTTCTGAGAAATTAAGGCTATTCCATGTGAGAAATTGCCAAAGAACTGAAGATCTCGTACAACGCTGTGTACTACTCCTCACAGAACAGCGCAAACTGGCTTCAACCAGAATAGAAAGAGGAGTGGGAGGCCCCGGTGCACAACTGAGCAAGAGGACAAGTACATTTAGAGCAGAGGTGTGGACCGAGTCACATGAAATTGGACTCGAGTCACATGAATCAACAAATATGATGACTTGCAACTCGACTTTTGACTTGTGACTTAAAGCTTGGACTTGTGAACTATAACTGGACTTGAGCCTTTTGACTGAACTGACTTGATACCCTCCCAAGCCCAAATATGAAAAATTATGCTATTAAAAGAGGTCAGCCATGAAAATCCCAATTTTCCTAGCAAAATGCAACAATAGTGTCAACTCGTGCCAATGTTTATCCAACATATAGTAATGAAAATTATGCTAGTTTGAATTCTAGGACTAATGCTCAGAAAAATATAGCTGCTGGAAAAAAATGACTTTCACTCCTAAAAAACATTTGCCAATAAAGCGTGAAAATAGTGAGATATTTGGCTTTTCAAGTAGGGAGAGAATCTAAATGGACATGTGCTGAGTGATTTTTAATCATTCTAGCTGGTTTCTGTGTGGAGAAATTCAAGGTGTGGAGAATACAGTTGCCCCCAGTATCACCTAAGTAATGACATTTCAAACTGCTCATATTATTCTGCTATGTGTAACTGGACAATCAGCATCACCATTTTGGTTCGATACTGACAACATTCTGCCATGCCCCCGTGGAAGCATGGAACGTGACTCCCTGTCTCTTCCTTCCCTTCACAAAGCACAAACACAAAGACAAACTCACGCTGTTCGTGTTGGCTTCGGGCTGGCACACCCCATCTGGCCCAATACGTTTAGCTGTCTGGTGCAGACCTGCCCAGCCACCTGCCCCATTACCAGTACCATACTAACAACATGACTGGGTAAGATAATCATCCTTGGCCTCCTTCTAACATTTTCATCTCCACTCCCTCCCTAGTACAGCGAACGGTTGGTGGAGGCCAAATATACAGCTCTGTCTCTCTGTCTCCATGCCTCTGCTGTCCAGAATGATAGAGACGGTTCCAGTGGGGAAAACTGGTTGAAATAACGCAATTACAACCTCATTACCTCCATAATGATGTTATTTCAACCAGCTTTGTCTGCTGGCTTATCTGCAGGTGGATGGAGGCATTGGGGTCAGCTGAGGTTCCTGGCATGGGGCATGGCGTAAGGTTGGATGATGCCCTCTAGTTTGTNGCAAACTGGCTCTAACCAGAATAGAAAGAGGAGTGGGAGGCCCCGGTGCACAACTGAGCAAGAGGACAAGTACAGTTTCATTAAATAGTACCCACAAACACCAGTCTCAACGTTAGCAGTGAAGAGGCGACTCCGGGATGCCTTTTAGGCAGAGTTGCAAAGAAAAATACATATCTTAGATTGGCCAACAAAAATAAAAGATTAAGCTGGGCAAAAGAACACAGACACTGGCTAGAGGAACTCTGCCTAGAAGGCCAGCATCCCGTAGTCACCTCTTCACTGTTGACGTTGAGACTGGTGTTTTGAGGATACTATTTAATGAAGCTGCCAGTTGAGGACTTGTGAGGCGTCTGTTTCTCAAACTAGATACTCTAATGCAGAGGTGGGACCAAGTCATTGTTTTACAAGTCACGAGTAAGTCTCAAGTCTTAGCACTCAAGTCAAGTCCCAAGTCAAGACAGACAGGTCCGGGTCAAGTCTCAAGTCCTAAACTTTGAGTTTCGAGTCGTAAACAAGTCATAATGTGCTCTTCACCAAATGTAATACAATTTCATATTTTTAACAAGGGTAATAGTTAGTATATTACATTTACGCAAATCATGAATGCTTTAAAATATATATATGTTTTACTTTTCAAGTAAACTTTCCATGGAAATACATGGGTAGCCATGAGAATGACCCCGCTATGGGACGCAATCGGGCGATGTAGACTTGTACACAATCGCCCAACCTTCTCTCTCACACACTCTGTGTGTGTGGTTACAGTAGGCTAATGTATGTCACTGGTTTTAGGAACAGCAGTAACATCAGGCAGGATTTAGGCTACCAACTGCCTAGCCAGTTGTAGCTCAATCTTGGGTGCAATGATCAGGTTCCCCCACTGACTGACTGTGTGGAGGCTCGTTGACTTAACGTTTCGTTAGCCTACATGCTACACTAGCAAAGTTATATATAGCTGTCGGCTATATTAGCCACGACCGTTCTTTGTGCAGCTTCAAATGTCAAACAAAGTTGGAAGTTGTTGCGCCTCCGTCTGTCATTTTCTTCCCGCATGTTTTGCAAGTTGCAATCCATTTTTTGTCGACTACAACGTAGTCTTTATATCCGAAAACAATAATTTGGGGTATCATCTTTCCAAGGGCTCTGACTGAATTCACCCACCAACATTCCTCTGCATTGCCACGCGCAACTTTTTCTCAGCTGGCACAATTTGATTGTCTGCTGTCCGATTCAAACTGTAATCTGTTAAATGAAGAGTTGACGCGCTGCACACTTTTTTTAATAGCATCATTTTTCATATTTGGGCTTGGGGAGGGTATCAAGTCAGTTCGAGTCAAAAGGCTCAAGTCCAAGTTAAGTCACAAGTCCAAGTTAAGTCACAAGTCAAAGTCGAGTTGCAAGTCATCATATTTGTGATTCATGTGACTCGAGTCCAATTCATGTGACTCGAGTCCACACCTCTGCTCTAATGTACTTGTCCTCTTGCTCAGTTGTGCACCGGGGCCTCCCACTCCTCTTTCTGTTCTGGTTAGTGCCAGTTTGCGCTGTTCTGTGAAGGCAGTAGTACACAGCGTTGTACGAGATCTTCAGTTTCTTAGCAATTTCTCACATAGAATAGCCTTCATTTCTCAGAACAAGAATAGACTGACGAGTTTCAGAAGAAAGTTATTTGTTTCTGGCCGTTTTGAGCCTGAAATTGAACCCACAAATGCTGATGCATCAGATACTCAACTAGTCTAAAGAAGGCCAGTTTTATTGCTTCTTTAATCATGACAACAGTTTTCAGCTGTGCTAACATAATTGCAAAAGGGTTTTCTAATGATCAGTTAGCCTTTTAAAATTATAAACTTGGATTAGCTAACACAATGTGCCATTGGAACACAGGAGTGATGGTTGCTGATAATGGGCCTCTGTACGCCTACGTAGATATTCCATAAAAAAATCTGCCGTTTCCAGCTACAATAGTCATTTACAACATTAACATTGTCTACACTGTATTTCTGATCAATTTGATGTTATTTTAATGGACAAAAAATTAGCTTTTCTTTCAAAAACGAGGAAATTTCTAAGTGACCCCAAACTTTTGAACGGTAGTGTGAGAAACGATCATCTGTCTCCTAATCATTCATATCATATAGGTCTGTTAATGAATTAGCATATTATCATAAGCATATGTCATGATTTTGCAGGAAATATACACATTTTTATGAAAGTATACAATATTTACAGTAACACCTGTTTGTGCACGGCCAATGGGTTAATTTCAAAACACATTGAATAGTCTGAAGGTGCCCATATGATATATTTGTACAACTTCTATGGCACTCTACACAGGACCCCAATGCTATTTAAAGTTAGTGTTTGTATAATTCATCAAATGTGTATAATTAATGTAAGTTAAAATCAGTTGTTTTCATAATTTGACTGCTTGGCTCAGGGTAATTTTAACACTGCGTTACATGTGCCCCCAACTCTAGCAGCCATGACAAAACCCAATTGTCCTAGCAAAATGCAACAATAGTGTCAATCGTGCCAATGTTTATCCAACATATAGTAATGAAAATTATGCTAGTTTGAATTCTTGGACTAATGCTCAGAAAAATATAGCTGGTGGAAATGTTGTTACTGATCTAAATAAAACAAGTATTATCTACGCTTACAACATCAGAACTTTTTCCAGTAGTTCATGACACACACTAGGAAGACATCTAAAAACAACTGGAAGGCGGCGTTTTGTGTCCAGGGTCAATCTGTCCTTTTCCTTTCCATCTACACGAAACATCCTGGCTGGATGATATCACAACACACACAACCACACCGCACAACCTGAGGCAATCCTGCTGGATGACATCACACCAAAACGCCCCTGAAGACATCCTGCACTAGGACTAGAACCAATCCACAACACCCACACACACCAAACGCACCCTGAGACATCCTGCTGGATGATATCACACACACCCCACACAACACACACACAACACAACACACACAACACACACAACCACAACACACACACGCACCCTCAGAGACACACTACCTGACTCGCAGACACTGACCATAAACACCACACACACACAAACGCACCCTGAGACATCCTGGCTGGATGACATCACACCACAAACGCACCCTGAGAACCACTCCTGCTGGATGTCATCACAAAGGTCGCAACCCAAAAACGCACCTGAGACATCCTGCTGGAGACATCACAAGCACCCCAAACGCACCTGAGAACAAACCACACACCACCACACACACATCACATCCAAAGCCACAGAGAATAGGTGGGGCTAAGCATGATGTGAAAGTGCTTTAAATGGATAGCCCTCTGGATGATTGGCAGGAAGATGGTCAGCCTAGCCAAGTCTGCCTGCCCCATCCAGCAATAGTGGCAGCCCTACCTATCCTCTATCCATCCACACTCCACAACAAGTATCTACACCCACATCCAACAACACAAACTCACGATATAAACAGAAGAACTGACAACCGACAGCGTCCCAAGACAGTTGAAGTGGTCTGGTCAAAAAACCTCTGATGACTTGCACAGGACAGTCACAGACAGGAGAAATAGAACATTTGGAAGATTCAAATATTATCATGATGGAGAGAGTTGAGCAGAGGCATACTGTATGCTTCACATCTGTCAGGGTGTTTGATTTGTATTCAGACTAACAGACACTCCAGGAAGGCCATTAACTTAACGTTGAGAGAAGTACTAGAGATTGAGAACACAATCAGGAGTCTACTGAATGAGGTAATGACCATGTACTTTCTGATTGATCTAGTAGGCTCTCCATCTTCAAGCAGGACTTGTATTTCAAATGAGAGTATGATAGCTGTGTTGGTCTCTTAAGTTAATGTTATTGCTTTCTCTCAGCTCTCTTCCTTCCTTCCGACTCTCTGCCTCTTGGCTCTACTTTGTCTACCTCTAACTCTCTTCCCATCTCTCCTAGCCTCTTGTTTCTTCTCGTTCAGCCATGTCTAACTCTTCTTCCCCTGTCTCTCCGCCTCTTGCTTTCTCTCGTTCAGCCATGTCTAACTCTTTCTTCCCTGTCTCTCCGCCTCTTGCTTTCTCTCGTTCAGCCATGTCTAACTCTTTCTCCCTGTCTCTCCGCTCTTGCTTCTCTCGTTCAGCCATGTCTCAAACTCTTTCTTCCCCTGTCTCTCCGCCTCTTGCTTTCTCTCGTTCAGCCCATGTCTAACTCTTTCTCCCCTGTCTCTCCGCCTCTTGCTTTCTCTCGTTCAGCTGTCCAACTCTTTCTTCCCCTGTCCTCTCCGCCTCTTGCGGTTCTCTCGTTCAGCCATGTCTAACTCTTTCTCCCCTGTCTCTCCGCCTCTTGCTTTCTCTCGTTTAGACATCGCATGTCTAACTCTTC